>NC_074678.1:2682538-2747538 GCF_029448725.1 Salvelinus fontinalis | reverse complement strand
CCCCACAGGAAAACCACAGAACCAAGAGCTGCTTTCACCGTTTCCACTCTGAAGCGCCTCAGACATGTGACAGGAAGCAGTTGTCTGTCCGTTTATATCCCACCGTAAACAGTTACCACTTGAAACACAACCAACATGACTCTGACACGTTGAAGGCAATGGGGTGTTGGAATACTCAGTTCTTTCATATTATGTATTTTGGATGTGATTATGTACACCATATATACAAAAGTATGTGGACAACCCTTAAAATTAGTGGATTTGGCTATTTCAGCCACACCCATTGCTGACAGTTGTTTAAAATGTTGTACAAACAATGCAATCTCCATAGACAAACCTTTTCAGTAGAATGGCCTTACTGAAGTGCTCAGTGACTTTCAATGTGGCACCGTCATAGGATGCCACCTTTCCAACAAGTGAGTTTGTCAAATGTCTGCCCTGCTAGAGCTGCCCCAGTTTGGTGGATGCCAGGAGAACGCTACAAGCCCAAATGCATAGTGCCAACTGTAAAGTTTGGTGGAGGAGGAATAATGGTCTGGGGTTGTTTTTCATGGTTCGGGCCCCTTATTTCCAGTGAAGGGAAATCTTAACACTACAACATACAATGACATTCTAGATGATTCTGTGCTTCCAACTTTGTGGCAACAGTTTGGGGAAGGCCCTTTCCTGTTTCAGCATGACAATGCCCCCGTGCACAAAGCGAGGTCTAAACAGAAATGGTTTGTCGAGATCAGTGTGGAAGAACTTGACTGGCCTGCACAGAGACCTGACCTCAACCTTATTGAACACCTTTGGGATGAATTGGAACGCCGACTGCGAGCCAGGCCTAATCGCTCCAATATAAGTGACCAACCTCACTAATGCTCTTGTGGCTGAATGCAAGTAAATCCATGCAGCAATATTTCAACATCTAGTGGAAAGACTTCCCAGAAGAGTGGAGGCTGTTATAGCAGCAAAATGAGGACCAACTCTATGTTAATGCCCATGATTTTGGAATGAGCAAGTGTCCACATACTTTTGGTCATGTGATGTAGCTGGTAAGGGAGAACAATAAAGTTGTATTATGTGTGTTTGGGATTATTATTATTTAAACATGAGGTAATTGATTGTTGTAATTATATGGAAGTTTACATTTTGAGCAGATTAATAGCTACAGTACTTTTTTTTCATTTCTAATCATCAATGTCAAATGAAATGACGCTGAGTCCATTGGGCTAATAATAGTTCTCAATTATGTCCCTGGTTATGTCTGTCACGTTCCTGACCTGGTTTCTCTTGTTTTGTATTTATTTAATATGGTCAGGGCGTGAGTTGTGTGGTCTATGTGTTGTTTTCTATGTTGGGGTTTTGTGCGTTCGGCCTGGTATGATTCTCAATCAGAGGCAGCTGTCAGACGAAGAGGAGGAAATCAGCCTTAACAATGTCCTAGAAATTATAACCCATAAGAGAATGCAGCCGTTGTGGTGTTGGCCAATTAGCACTCCTCGTATATTTGTATTGGTGTGTTTCACTGTATTTGGTGTTAAAATAATTGTTTATCGGAAGGAAAGGATTCACTCAGGTAAATTTATTAAATGCAATATAATTTACCAGATCTTGAAGTCTTTATAGCATGAATAATTTACAATGATGTACAGTTCTAACAGCTCAATAAAACACATGAACAGCATATCTGAAAAGGATACTTTTATAGATTATAGAGCCAAAAGCTGTATGATGATGTTCCTAGTTGAGGAGGTCGACTGTAACATAACATTATGAAGTCTCATCTACGACGGGTCAAAAAAAACGGAAGAAAAATTCAACAACAAAAAAAAACTAATCAGAAGTGCTCACAAACTAAAATTCTGGTTTATTGTCTTACAACAAATTCACACGTACATTGAACAGGCCACAACAGACAGCAATTTAAACGACATAAAAGAAAAGAAACCTCTTTTCTTTGGCCTTGCCATCTCATACAAACCAACTACGTATGGTACAACTAAAGTACAAATACAAAGTTACTGGAATGCTTTAAATTTAATTGTTTTCTGAAATTTGTACAAGTTTATGTTGAGATAACATGACATGGTCAAACCACAAGTAAAGTCTATTTCATAGAGAAGCATCAACTCCAAAGCACCGTTTGGTAACCAGAGATCACTGTCGAAAAAATGGCTGACCTCCTAACAATATGTACAAAAATATAAAATGTAAATAAAAATACAAACAAATTCTCCTTTTAAAGTACTGTATCTTGTTAAGAAGGTAGAACTTTGAAGTCTTGGGTATTCTAAAAAATTTGCAGTTGGGTGTGTGTGTACACGGACGTTGGGTGTGTGTACACGGACGTTGGACTCTACTTGATGATGACCACAGTTTCCCTCCAAAACGCTCGGTGGTCTAGGAGAGAGGTTACAGGGGCTTCCAGCGGGTTGAAACACAACTCTTAATCATCATCGGTTTTCTGCTTCTTCGTTCCAACATCCTCCTGTAAAGATAAAGCCAAGATAAGATTAGTTATTTCCATTTAAAACAACATTGTAGAAATATGTTTTGTTTGATTTGAAAATTAAATACAAAACACATACAATAAGTGTAAATTCAAGTCATGGATTGAAGTTGTTATATTACCTCATCATCATCATCATCGTCATCATCATCTTCCGCCGCCCTCTTGCCTGCGCGACCCTCGACCTCATCGTCATCTTCATCATCTTCGTCGCCTACAGAGACAGAGATAGAGAGGGAGACGGGTTTAGATTATTGTAGTTATGGCGTCTAACAGATAGAGGGCGCTCCAAGAAAACAATTCCCCAGGCGATCTGCCTCAGTACATTAGCCGCAAATAGACAGCACTGCCACTAGGTGCATATGTCAACATGAAATGGATACTCTATCATCATACATAATGTTGTTGAGAGACCGGACCACTTACCCTCAACATCCTCTTCCTCATCCTCCTCCTCTCCCACATCCTCCTCCTCGTCTACATCCTCTACATCTCCATTCTCCTCAGCCTCCTTCTGGAAAACAACACAATGCATCAAATACATAGAATCTGTTTGTCTCCAGGGGGAAAGTCCATGTTGAATGACAGACTGTATTTATTTAGGAGTGAGGGTAATAACCAGGTAATATCTTATTTGTAATAAAAATGAAAGAAAACATGACTTGTCCTCATGGATGTATTTCTACAAATACTTTTTTATAAGGACAATGAAGAAGACAGGTGAGGACAGGTAGAGAGTAACTGATTGCCATATGAGCCCATCTTTACGGTAAAGTGGTGAAATGGGTCAATTAAAGGTAAAGTGTTAAAGGTGAAGTCTTACAGCTTTTTTCCCATTGGCTGGGGCATCTTTTCCATTTTCTGCCTCCTCAACAAGCTTCTTCTCTTTCAGGTCCTGGGGGAAAGTGAAAATGAGAGAATATGTTTGACTTACATGCTTTGTGGCACATGGTGGTTCAAATATATATCACAGGCCCATCCAATCAAGATTTTATGGCTTAAGATTTATTTATAGAGTTGGTTGTCGTTTTAAAGACTTCTAAACGAGCGGGAACAAAAATGTTTTCACACCCCCGCCCACCTACCCCCTTCCCTCCCTCCACCCTCGCCTAAACTTGTAAAGCATGCTTTCGTTTTTCCTTTGAAAGGTGACACTTTGATCCTAACCTTCTATTGGTTGCTTTTCTTCTCTACACCCCGCCTACTTTTGGAGCTCTAATAGAAGTGTTGCAACCTGACACCAGTATGGAGTTGCGAACAAAGAGCATTGTAGTTCAGTCAAGGACTCATATAATGGGGCTCTATGAAGACACGCCCGGAAAAAGACTACAATTCCCATTGCACCCTAGTAGGTTATTCAGCCAATAAGAGCCTCTAAACGAACGCTACCAGAAGGAGGCTGACTAAATTAACTCCAGGGAAAGGAGACAATAAGACAATAGCGCCTAGAAGGGATATGCGATTCATCGACTTTCCATTCTGTAAATGAAGACAATAAGGTTCCTAATCAATCAAAACCATTCTGATTGGGTGTTGGTGTTGTATCAAGGGTCTTTATGATAAGATCAGGCTATGTTCAGGCCTATTCACTTGAAGGACAAAGGCACATTTTTTTCGCCAATAGCCTTTTTTAGTGCCCAAGAAATAAAATATAGATGTTCTAAGTCTCGTTCGTTTTAACCTATTCATTTGAGGAAATCTCTATTGATGAATTAGTTTGAGTAATGCTGAGCCTATAAGCCGGTTAGAAGCTACATCTCCCCTGTACCCGCCTCCTTTCAACATCACCTTTACGTGCCAATATTCTATTCTATAGCTATAGGCAACAACGCACAGCGATGGAAAATAAGTATCATTTTTAACCTGTAGGCTAACAGGCAGACATCAACATACTCGATTTTTTTTTATTACCTGGGGTTCGTTTGAACAGCGTATGGTGAGCTTATGGCAAGGGATAAAAGATAAGTAACCGCAAAAACGCAATTCAGCGCGCAATTGGTTCAGCAGGTCGAGGCTCTGAGCAGCGCTTTGCAATGTTTAATGAAAAACGATGCCTTCAAGATGCAATGCTAGTTTATCGTGAACGCTCACCCCACGACCCCCCCCCCCCCCCATCTCTCTCTTTCTCTCTCTGAATAGGGTTACGCCGTGAAGGAACCAAAGAGAGAGAGGGAGAGAATGAACACTTTCACAGTTCAACTTTTCGCTCACACACGTCCTACACTGGGTTTTCATATCGGCATTACGCGGCGCCAATGCCCGCATATATACTCACCTAGTTCCATTTATCACAAGCTACCGCTGGAAGAAAGTCAACATTTATTTTTCTCTCTAAAGACAAGCAAAGGAAATACTGTCTGTCCGCGCTTTTTTTCATAGAAAGAATGTCTAAATCTAAGATAATATCCAAACAAATAACCCAAGAACAGAAGCTGTTCCAAATCACACACAGGCACATCATTTGGTTTACAAGCCAACTGATGCTGTTAGACGGGAGACTCCGGAGCTCGCGGTGAGGCTCCGTCACATTGCGCACAGACAGACTGGTGGAACGAAGTGAACACGCCGCCGGATTTATCCATGTCAATACAGCCGTGAATCACTGATCATAAACACGCAGCTAGAAGACGGGAATCGCTATCCCCACTCCATTTACAGTTATGCAAAATAATTACTCCCGTAGTTTACTCATCTCGTACTCAGGTCGGGTATAATTTTCATGTTGGTTCCGTTATTAATCCTTTACGCGCAATTTAAATCGATTTCACCACATTCTGAATTCTAAAAGGCGCGAGGCTTTTATGTCCGAATCATTCCCCATAAACTTCCACATCAATATCATATACTCAATGAAAACAGCCTCCAAAAACAATGGGATCTATTCAAGTAGCAAGTTATGACAGACCCGGTGCGCGGTACGAATTTGACGAATGGATCAATCAATTGCAGACTCGACCAGCAAATACAATGAAGCCTATAAAATGAGAAGTATACAAAGCGAATTCATCAACACGATGAAGCAGAAGTGTGTGTATGTGAATGAGTTCTTCAAACGAGCTTCAAATCCGTGCTCAACTGAACAGACACGGTAGTATAAACAAAGAAACGCGCGCAGACTTGTACTCTGGGCAATAAAAGCATCGCTGCTTGCTGTTAATGTTTCAGTAGACCAGTGAGCGCAACTTCGGCGTACTCATTGTTAGGCTACATTTTTATCTAATATCATAGGTCTCCAAAAAAAGTGATTTCATTCCTACATCCGCAACAGAAGCCTTATCCAAAACCAGTTAGATTTGATGAAACTCGGATAAACACTTGTTCCAGTTTCCTATAGTTGTTCTCCATTCAAAATATTCCGTCCGGAATAGATTTGAATGAAAGAAAGTGTCGAAATTGTAATTTATCCATCACTCAGGTCACAAATTGCCCTCCACTTACCTTGGCAGAGATCTCCTTCTTGTCGACTTTTGTGTCAGCCATGTTTCTGTTTTAGCCTAATGTAACAAATGTTATAGGGGATCAGAAAAAATAATGATACGATCCACTCAGTCCCACCACTGTAAAAGAAAAAAAAGACTTATAGTGCCAGTGGCAACCTGGCCCGACCGGGGAGCCTTTAATATAGAGTTGTGGGCGGAGTCGAGGCACGGCCAGTGCGTTATGATTGGTCCATAATTTGGACAATGTCTAGCACTGATTGGTCCGAGGGGAACAATGGACAGTATTTTCAGAGAGGCGCGCACGCCCCCTAATCAGCCTCTCCGAATCATTGCAGTGACGAGTGGCTGGCCGTCCCCGCGCGGGGATTGATGACCCGCATAGCATACTTTCTGTCAACACAACACAAGATTAAACTTGTCAAAGTGGACAATTCTCGCGTCAGGACGTAATTCAAGCCGAATTTCAATTACAAACCCCACATAAATCCAAATGTGGACTGACTATTGCATTTGGCAACATGTAACACACACACATCCGTAGTTGTTACATGTAACCGTATCACTTGTAGTCTATCCTCATCAATCACCATGTTGTTCAAGGTTTATTACATTAGGTGCTGCTTGACCTTGCATGCACTTTCATTTAACTGCTAGTCTAGTTGGCTAAAATACAAATATTTAAATTCTGTATAATGAACTAATGTAAGGAAGAAATGTAACAACTTCAAATGGAAAAACTGGATGCAATGATTTAAAAGATCTTCAATGGCTTGTTGCGGCATTTAGAGAACGAAGCCTAGGCTATCTCTAGTTTACACACGACAGACTGACAGATAGCTCCCCTCTCCTCCTCCCCCTTTAGAGCAGCCCCTCCCCCCTCCCCCCTCCCTCTCTCTGCACCCCCCTTTTCCATCGGCCCCCTCCCCCTCTTTTAGCTCTCTCTCACTCGCGCTCTCTCTGGGAGCCGTAATGCGCTTGCGCCATGTGCGGCGGGTAGAAGCGTCCATTTTCCGGCTCAGCCACCATTGTGTGGATGAGTGAAGGTCGACGCCACAGAGAAACAATTTACGAGATGTGTAGAGCATTTCTGAAAGATGTGTAGAGCGTTTCTGTTGGAGGATGAATTGTTTAGAAATAGCATCTCAATCGTAAAATATAATACTAGGCTTCTTTACGCACATATTTTATGGACACTGCGCAGAAATTAGCCATAACAAAAGGACTCAAAAAAAGAAATAAAATAAGACAGAAGCTTCCACATTGTCAGAAAATACGTGCAATAGTGTTGCCTAGTGATTCTTTTTACGCATGAGTGCACCATTGAGGTAGAAGGAGAGACTTACCTCACCAAAATGGCTTTTTCCAAGAGCCATATGTCGTCGTGATTGTGAAAGAACTAACCTCATTGGTAGATGAACTGGAGCAAACATAAACCTGACGCTTTGCGCCCATGGATTGGATAATCTGACTGTCAATCAAACGTAGTACTCCACTAGAGTTGTTTTCAAAACCTGGAGAGTGGATTTCAAACAAATAAAAACAACTCAGTACCGAAGAGCAGAAAGTCACTAGATGATATGTTGTTAAAGAATTATTTTGAATAAAGAATGTATTTTAACATGGCCTACATAGACACGCTGTTAATGAAGGATTTTGATTACATTTAAAACATTTAAAAAATAGCCTATTTAGACAGTTGGGCACAACGCTGTATGATCCCACGAACACATGGCACTGATGTCAGTAGAGTTATCAGCTCTGCAGTTGTACTTTGGCCAGATGTATTAGACAGTTACCCAAAACATTTTACACTTGTTATTTTCAGATGGGAATAAAAAAAATATTTAAAAAACATGATGGAAAAAAGTTACATGTTTTGTGTTGTGTTAATAACAAAAAATATTCAACATTTGCCAAAAGTCTGACTGGTTGTTTGCAATATTGTTGTGTAGACTAATGTGTATGCGTTCACTAATCAAAACAAGAATGTGTTAACTTTGTAATGAGCTGTAGGGTAGCTGTGGCTGTCTAAGGCTGCAATGTGTTACAGTGCGTTGTAGCAGTGAAAACCTCTATTCCTCACGAGGCCCCAATGGACTCGACATGCTGTGACCTGCAGAGGAGGTCCAGACCTGCATGCTAACCTGTGTGTTGTCCTGTTATACAGATTGTATCTTATCTCACACAGGCACATACACTACATGACCAAAATTAAGTGGACACCTGCTCATCAAACATCTCATTCCAAAATTGTGGGCATTATTATGGAGTCGCCCCCCCCCCCTGCTGCAATAACAGCCTCCACTCTTCTGGGAAGGCTTTCCACTAGATGTTGGAACATTGCTGCGGGGACTTGCTTCCAATTCAGCCACAAGAGCATTAGTGAGGTCGGGCACTGATGTTGGGCGATTAGGCCTGGCTCGCAGTTGGTGTTCCAATCCATCTCAAAGGTGTTCGGTGGGGTTGAGGTCAGGGCTCTGTGCAGACAAGTTCTTCCACCCCAATCTCGACAAACAATTTCTGTATGGACCTTTGTGCACGGGGGCATTGTCATGCTGAAACAGGAAATGGCCTTCCCCAAACTGTTGCCACAAAGTTGGAAGCACAGAATGTGATTGCATGTTGTGGCAATACGTTTTCCCTTCACTGGAACTAAGGGGCCCAAACCATGAAAAACAGCCCAGACCATTTTTCCTCTTCCACCAAACTTTACAGTTGGCACTATGCACTATTACAGTTCTCCTGGCATCCGCCAAACCCAGATTCACCTGTCGGACTGCCAGATGGTGAAGCGTGATTCATCACTCCAGATAACGTGTTTCCACTGCTCCAGAGTCCGATGGCGGTGAGTTTACACCACCCCAGCCGACGCTCCCCTCCTCTCTTCTCTCTTCTCCTCTCCCCTCCTCTCTTCTCTCCTCTCCCCTCCTCTCTCCTCTCTTCTCCTCTCCTCTCTCCTCTCTTCTCCCCTCCTCTCTCCTCTCTTCTCCTCTCCCCTCCTCTCTCCTCTCTTCTCCCCTCCTCTCTCCTCTCTTCTCCTCTCCCCTCCTCTCTCCTCTCTTCTCCTCTCCGCTCCTCTCTCCTCTCTTCTCCTCTCCCCTCCTCTCTCCTCTCTTCTCCCCTCCTCTCTCCTCTCTTCTCCTCTCCCCTCCTCTCTCCTCTCTTCTCCTCTCCCCTCCTCTCTCCTCTCTTCTCCTCTCCCCTCCTCTCTCCTCTCTTCTCCTCTCCCCTCCTCTCTCCTCTCTTCTCCCCTCCTCTCTCCTCTCTTCTCCTCTCCGCTCTTCTATCCTCTCTTCTCCTCTCCCCTCCTCTCTCCTCTCTTCTCCCCTCCTCTCTTCTCTCTTCTCCTCTCTCCTCTCTTCTTCTCTCCCCTCCTCTCTCCTCTCTTCTCCTCTCCCCTCTCTCCTCTCTTCTCCTCTCCGCTCTTCTATCCTCTCTTCTTCTCTCCCCTCCTCTCTCCTCTCTTCTCTTCTCCTCTCCCCTCCTCTCTCCTCTCTTCTCCCCTCCTCTCTCCTCTCTTCTCCTCTCCGCTCTTCTATCCTCTCTTCTCCTCTCCCCTCCTCTCTCCTCTCTTCTCCTCTCCGCTCTTCTGTCCTCTCTTCTCCTCTCTCCTCTCTTCTTCTCTCCGCTCTTCTATCCTCTCTTCTCCTCTCCCCTCCTCTCTCCTCTCTTCTCCTCTCCGCTCTTCTATCCTCTCTTCTCCTCTCCCCTCCTCTCTCCTCTTTTCTCCTCTCCGCTCTTCTATCCTCTCTTCTCCTCTCCCCTCCTCTCTCCTCTCTTCTCCTCTCCACTCTTCTATCCTCTCTACTCCTCTCCCCTCCTCTCTCCTCTCTTCTCCTCTCCGCTCTTCTATCCTCTCTTTTCCTCTCCCCTCCTCTCTCCTCTCTTCTCCTCTCCCCTCCTCTCTCCTCTCTTCTCCTCTCCCCTCCTCTCTCCTCTCTTCTCCTCTCCGCTCTTCTCTCCTCTCTTCTCCTCTCCCCTCCTCTCTCCTCTCTTCTCCTCTCCCCTCCTCTCCCCTCTCTTCTCCTCTCCCCTCCTCTCTCCTCTCTTCTCCTCTCCGCTCTTCTATCCTCTCTTCTTCTCTCCCCTCCTCTCTCCTCTCTTCTCCTCTCCCCTCCTCTCCCCTCTCTTCTCCTCTCCCCTCCTCTCTCCTCTCTTCTCCTCTCCCCTCTCTTCTCCTCTCCCCTCCTCTCTCCTCTCTTCTCCTCTCCCCTCCTCTCTCCTCTCTTCTCCTCTCCGCTCTTCTATCCTCTTTTCTCCTCTCCCCTCCTCTCTCCTCTCTTCTCCTCTCCGCTCTTCTATCCTCTCTTCTCCTCTCCCCTCCTCTCTCCTCTCTTCTCCTCTCCGCTCTTCTATCCTCTCTTCTCCTCTCTCCTCTCTTCTTCTCTCCGCTCTTCTATCCTCTCTTCTCCTCTCCCCTCCTCTCTCCGCTCTTCTCCTCTCCGCTCTTCTATCCTCTCTTCTCCTCTCCCCTCCTCTCTCCTCTCTTCTCCTCTCCGCTCTTCTATCCTCTCTTCTCCTCTCCCCTCCTCTCTCCTCTCTTCTCCTCTCCACTCTTCTATCCTCTCTACTCCTCTCCCCTCCTCTCTCCTCTCTTCTCCTCTCCGCTCTTCTATCCTCTCTTTTCCTCTCCCCTCCTCTCTCCTCTCTTCTCCTCTCCCCTCCTCTCTCCTCTCTTCTCCTCTCCCCTCCTCTCTCCTCTCTTCTCCTCTCCGCTCTTCTATCCTCTCTTCTCCTCTCCCCTCCTCTCTCCTCTCTTCTCCTCTCCCCTCCTCTCCCCTCTCTTCTCCTCTCCCATCCTCTCTCCTCTCTTCTCCTCTCCGCTCTTCTATCCTCTCTTCTTCTCTCCCCTCCTCTCTCCTCTCTTCACCTCTCCCCTCCTCTCCCCTCTCTTCTCCTCTCCCCTCCTCTCTCCTCTCTTCTCCTCTCCCCTCCTCTCTCCTCTCTTCTCCTCTCCGCTCTTCTATCCTCTTTTCTCCTCTCCCCTCCTCTCTCCTCTCTTCTCCTCTCCGCTCTTCTATCCTCTCTTCTCCTCTCCCCTCCTCTCTCCTCTCCGCTCTTCTATCCTCTCTTCTCCTCTCCCCTCCTCTCTCCTCTCTTCTCCTCTCCGCTCTTCTATCCTCTCTTCTTCTCTCCCCTCCTCTCTCCTCTCTTCTCCCTCTAGTGGAGCACTCAAGACATTGGAGGAGGTCCTCAAACAGATGGGAGAATAAATGATTGACCCGAAAAATGTGAGTTCTTACTTTGCTACCATATCGTTTTATTTAGGTATTTACAAAGCATGTTAAAATACTATTTTGGGCAAGCAGAATCTGCAAAGGTATTCTCACCTATACAGCATTGCTCAACATAATTGTAGCTGTTTGTGTTCTGAAGCAGTATTGGGTTTGATATGTTCAATCATTTCTGGGGACTCTTGAAATTGTACTGTTGGAAATTATGGCCAGATGTATTAAAATATAATAACATCCGGCTGAAAAGGAGAAAAACTTTTTATTTTATTTGTCTCCAAGCGGTAATTGTTGCTGAGTGTGACTATGCAGACAACAACAACAACAAACAAGCCATCAACAAGAGATGACATAATGAATACTCCACACAGCCTAAATCATATAGATTAACAGCACACTGTATACAACACACAAACAACAGATTAGGAAGTGCTGACATTGTTCTCTGTCTACATGTGTAACAGCAGCTGTACAGGCTGCCTTGATCAGAATAGTCTTCTGAAGAAACGTGACCGTGGAAACACCTACAACAACAAAAATGCCTATTGTTTATGTGATCATTAATAATATATCAGAATAGTTCTATGTAGTTCTGGCTAGTTAGTGGACATTGTCCATTATTACTCTTTATGTGTTCTGTTAATGAGATGGATGAGAATCAATTGGACTGCAGTTCAACACACACCCAGCACACACCCCGCACACACACTCCCTCCACTTCCATTCAGCAATAGTTAGTGCAGCCATTTAGCATCTAGCTTTTCGTAATTAATTATTGTTCCAGGTTGTCAATTCATTGCTCGGAGGCTCACGCAGCAACACTGCTCTCTTTGTTTAAGAGTAATGTGAAATCATGGAATTACTTTGTTATTGAGTCATGTGAAATTATGGAATTACTGCCTTCTCTATCCCTTACTAACTAACTATTTATCTCTCTCTCTCTCTCTCTCTCTCTCTCTCTCTCTCTCTCTCTCTCTCTCTCTCTCTCTCTCTCTCTCTCTCTCTCTCTCTCTCTC
The DNA here is from genome assembly GCF_029448725.1 of Salvelinus fontinalis. Lineage (NCBI taxonomy): Eukaryota > Metazoa > Chordata > Actinopteri > Salmoniformes > Salmonidae > Salvelinus > Salvelinus fontinalis. Next base: position 2,735,357 of record NC_074678.1, on the reverse strand, counting down.
TCTCTCTCTCTCTCTCTCTCTCTCTCTCTCTCTCTCTCTCTCTCTCTCTCTCTCTCTCTCCTGTCTCTACTCTCTCTCTCTCTCTCTCTCTCTCTCTCTCTCTCTCTCTCCATTCTCTACTCTCTCTCCTCTCTCTCCTGTCTTTACTCTCTCTCCTCTCTCTCCTCTCTCTACTCTCTCTCTCCTCTCTCTCCTCTCTCCTCTCTCTCTCCTCTCTCTACCCTCTCTCTCTCCCCTCTCTCTCTCCTCTCTCTCTCCTCTCTCCTATTCATGCACAGGGACGCAGATGTAGTTGCAGGGTACAGTGAAATTCTTAAGTTCTGACGTCCAACAGTGCAGGTGTGAAATAAACAATAAAAAATAATATATACATGTTGACTGTGATAATGATAAATATAAATGTCCAATGGATAGTGGGCATGCTAATTGTCCGTTGGGGGGGGGTGAGAAAAATGAAATGTCCATAAGGGGAGTAATGGTGGCTATTCAGCATGATAAATATGCTGGGGGCAGGGTAAATGTCCGTTTGGGGGGGGGGGGGTCTGGAGGGTCAGGGGGGGAGCAGGTAGCTGACTAGTGGTGGCTGTTCAGCAGCCTGCTGGTCTGGGGGGTAGAAGCTATTGGCAGCCCGACAGTATGCTCTCAATGGTGTTCTTGTAGAACATTGTGAGAGCCCTCGTGGACGGGCCACATTTCTTCAGCATCCTGAGGTAGAAGAGTCGCTGTCATGCCTTCTTTACCACGGTGTCTCTGTGTTGAGGTAATGTTGCCTACCTTCACCAACTGGGGGAGGCCTGTCAGGAAGTCCAGGACCCAGTTGCATAGGGAGGAGCTCAGTCCCAGGGCTGTGAGCTTTGTGGTGAGCTTAAAGGACACTATGATATTGAAGACTCAAATAGCCGACCAATCATCCTGTTATCAACCCATAGTAAACTTTTGGAAAAAATTGTGTTTCTGACTAGACATAATGCTATTTTTACAGTAAACAAATTGACAACAAACTTTCATCATGCTTATAGAGAAGGACATTCAACACACAAATGACTGATGATTGGCTAAGAGAATTGATGATATAAAGATTGTGGGGGCTGTTTTGTTAGACTTTAGGGCAGCTTTTGACATTATTGATCATAATCTGCTGCTGGCAAAACGAATGTGTTATGGCTTTACACCTCCTGCTATATTGTGGATAAAGAGTTACTTGTCTAACAGAATACAGAGGGTGTTCTTTAATGGAAGCCATTCCAACATAATCCAGGTAGAATCAGGAATTCCACAAGGCAGCTGTCTAGGCCCATTACTTTTTTCAATCTTTACTAATGATTGCCACTGGCTTTGAGTAAAGCCAGTGTGTCTATGTATGCGGATGACTCAACACTATACACGTCAGCTACTACAGCGACTGAAATGACTACAACACTTAACAAAGAGTTGCAGTTAGTTTCAGAGTGGGTGGCAAGGAATAAGTTATTGTCACGCCCTGACCGTAGATTGCTTTGTATGTTTCTATTTTTAGTTTGGTCAGGGTGTGATGTGGGTGGGTATTCTATGTCTGGGTATTCTATGTTGTAGGTCTAGGTTTTCTGTTTCTGTGTGTTTGGCCTGGTGTGGTTCCCAATCAGAGGCAGCTGTCTTTTGTTGTCTCTGATTGGGAGCCATATTTAGGTAGCCTGTTTTCCATTGTGTGTTGCAGGTGGTTATTTTCCGTTTCAGTGTTTGCACCATACGGGACTGTTTTGGTTGTTTGTTTGTACTTTTGTTATTTTGTTCAGTGTTCTGTGGATTTATTAATTATCTCATTATGGACACTTACCATGCTGCACATTGGTCCGATCCTTGCTACTCCTCCTCAGACGAAGAGGAAATCCGTTACAGTTATTTCTAAATATTTCTAAAACTAAAAGCATTGTATTTAAGACAAATCATTCACTATATACCCTAAACCTCAACTAAATATTGTAATAAATAATGTGGAAATTGTAGCAAGTTGAGGTGACTAAACTGCTTGGAGTAACCCTGGATTGTAAACTGTCATGGTCAAAACATGTTGATACAACAGTAGCTAAGATGGGGAGAAGTCTGTCTATAATAAAGCGCTGCTCTGCCTTTGAAACAACACTATCAACAAGGCAGGTCCTACAGGCCCTGGTTTTGTCGCACCTGGACTACTGTTCAGTCGTGTGGTCGGGTGCCACAAAGAGGGACCTCGGAAAATTACAATTGGCTCAGAACAGGGCAGCATGGCTGGCCCTTGGATGTATACAGAGAGCTAATATTAATAATATGCATGTCAATCTCTCCTGGCTGAAAGTGGAGGAGAGATTGACTTCATCACTACTTGTATTTATGAGAGATATTGACATGTTGAATGCACCGAGCTGTCTGTCTAAACTACTGGCGCACAGCTCGGACACGCATGAATACCCCACAAGACATGCCACAAGAGGTCTCTTCACAGTCCCCAAGTCCAGAACAGACTATGGAAGGTGCACAGTACTAAATAGAGCCATGACTACATGGAACTCTACTCCACATCAAGTAAATTATGCAAGCAATAAAATTGGATAAAAAAAGATTATAAAACACCTTATGGAACAGCGGGGACTGTGAAGCGACACAAACATAGGCGCATAAATACACACACACACACACACACACCCACACACACACACACACACACACACACACACACACACACACACACACACACACACACACACACACACACACACACACACACACACACACACACACACACACACACACACACACACACACACACACACACACACACACACACACGATAGCATACGCATTATACACATGGATTTGGATTTTGTACTGTATATATGTGGTAGTGGTGGAGTAGGGGCCTGTGGGCACACAGTCTGAATGTATAGTAATGTTTTTAAAATTGTATAAATTGCCTTAATTTTGCTGGACCTCAGGAAGAGTAGCTGCTGCCTTGGCAGGAACAAATGGGGATCCATAATAAACCCCAGGAAGAGTAGCTGCTGCCTTGGCAGGAACTAATGGGGATCCATAATAAATACAATTACAAATACATGTGCATTCCTCTTGTCCAGGTGGGTGAGGACAGTGTGCAGGGCAATTGCGATTACGTCATCCGTGGATCTGTCGGGGGGGGGGGGGGGGAGAACTGGAGAAGGTTGAGTGTGTCGGGGACGGAGGAGGTGATAAGGTCTTTGACTAGCCCCTCGAAGCCCTTCATGATGAGGGAAGTGAGTGCTACTGGTCGGTAGTCATTCAGTTCAGTTACTTTCCCTTTCTTGGACACAGGGATGATAGTGGACATCATGAAGCAGGTGGGGATAACGGCCTGAGCTAGAGAGATATTGAAAATGTCAGAAAACACAACAGCTAGCTGGTCTGCACATGCTCTGGGGGCGCGGCTAGGGATCACTCTGCCCACAAAGCACATATCTGCTCCTTCCAGGATTATGAGTTACTGTGTGCAGCCTCACTATCACAACCTGCTGCTCTAGAGGAGATGAGCTGTAGCATAGCTAGCTTTGATAAAGAGACAGGACAGTAAACCATCAGGGAGATGAGCTGTAGCGTAGCTAGCTTTGATAAAGAGACAGGACAGTAAACCATCAGGGAGATGAGCTGTAGCATAGCTAGCTTTGATAAAGAGACAGGACAGTAAACCATCAGGGTGTTGAGCCTGTAGCGTAGCTAGCTTTGATAAAGAGACGGGACAGTAAACCATCAGGGTGTTGAGCCTGTAGCATAGCTAGCTTTGATAAAGAGACAGGACAGTAAACCATCAGGGTGTTGAGCCTGTAGCGTAGCTAGCTTTGATAAAGAGACGGGACAGTAAACCATCAGGGTGTTGAGCCTGTAGCGTAGCTAGCTTTGATAAAGAGACAGGACAGTAAACCATCAGGGAGTTGAGCCTGTAGCGTAGCTAGCTTTGATAAAGAGACAGGACAGTAAACAATCAGGGAGTTGAGCCTGTAGCATAGCTAGCTTTGATAAAGAGACAGGACAGTAAACCATCAGGGAGATGAGCTGTAGCATAGCTAGCTTTGATAAAGAGACGGGACAGTAAACCATCAGGGAGATGAGCCTGTAGCGTAGCTAGCTTTGATAAAGAGACAGGACAGTAAACCATGATTTGGGCTGCCGAGTGGCACAGCGGTCTAAGGCACTGTATCTCAGTGCTAGATGCGTGACTACAGACCCTGGTTTGATTCCAGGCTGTGTCACAACTGGCTGTGATTGGGAGTCTCATATTGCGGTGCACAATTGGCCCAGCGTCGTCCGGGGTAGGCTGTCATTGTAAATAAGAATTTGTTCTTTAAAAATATATATTTAGCCTTTATTTAACTAGACAAGTAGGTTAAAAACAAACTCTTCTTTACAACGACGGCCTACCGGGGAACAGTGGGTTAACTGCCTTGTTCAGGAGCAGAACGACAGATTTTTTACTTTGTCAGCTCAGGGATTAGATCCAGCAACCTTTCGGTTACTGGCCCAACGCTCTAACAACCAGGCTACCTGCCATCAGTTCTTAACTGACTTGCCTAGTTAAATAAAGGTTAAATTAAATAAATAAAATAAAAACATCAAGAGACAGGACATTACCATGATAAAGAGATAAAAAAGTAAACCATGATAAAGAGATAAGACAGTAAACCATGATCAAGAGATAAGACAGTAAACCATGATCAAGAGATAAGACAGTAAACCATGATCAAGAGATAAGACAGTAAACCATGATCAAGAGACAGGACAGTAAACCATGATCAAGAGACAGGACAGTAAACCATGATAAAGAGATAAGACGGTAAACCATGATCAAGAGATAAAACAGTAAACCATGATGAAGAGGCAGGACAGTAAACCATGATCAAGAGACAGGACAGTAAACCATGATAAAGAGATAAGACGGTAAACCATGATAAGAGACAGGACAGTAAACCATGATAAAATGATAAGGCAGTAAACCATGAGAAAGAGACAGGACAGTAAACCATGATAAAGAGATAAGACAGTAAACCATGATGAGAGACAGGACAGTAAACCATGATAGGAGACAGGACAGTAAACCATGATAAAGAGATAAGACAATAAACCATGATCAGAGACAGGACAGTAAACCGTGATAAAGAGACAGGACAGTAAACCATGATAAGAGACAGGACAGTAAACCATGATAAGAGACAGAACAGTAAATCATGATAGGAGACAGGACAGTAAACCATGATAAAGAGATAAGACAGTAAACCATGATCAGAGACAGGACAGTAAACCATGATAAAGAGATAAGAGAGTAAACCATGATGAAGAGATAGGACAGTCAACCATGATAGGAGACAGGACAGTAAACCATGATAAGAGATAAGACAGTAAACCATGATAAAGAGATAAGACAGTAAACCATAATCAAGAGATAAGAGAGTAAACCATGATAAAATGATAAGGCAGTAAACCATGAGAAAGAGACAGGACAGTAAACCATGATAAAATGATAAGGCAGTAAACCATGACAAGAGACAGGAGAGTAAACCATGATAAGAGACAGGACAGTAAACCATGATAAAATTATAAGGCAGTAAACCATGATGAGAGACAGGACAGTAAACCGTGATGAAGAGGCAGGACAGTAAACCATGATAAGAGACAGGACAGTTAGCCATGATGAAGAGACAGGACAGTAAACCATGATAAGGAGATAAGACAGTAAACCATGATAAGAGACAGGACAGTAAACCACGATGAAGAGACAGGACAGTAAACCAGGATGACGAGACAGGACAGTAAACCATGATAAGAGACAGGACAGTAAACCATGATAAAGGGACAGGACAGTAAATTACGATAAAGAGACAGGACAGTAAACCAGGATGAAGAGACAGGACAGTAAACCATGATAAGAGACAAAACAGTAAACCATGATAATAGACAGGACAGTAAACCATGATAAAGAGATAAGACAGTAAACCATGATGAAGAGATAAGACAGTAAACCATGATAAGACACAGGACAGTAAACCATGATAAGAGACAGGACAGTAAACCATGATAAGACACAGGACAGTAAACCATGATAAGACACAGGACAGTAAACCATGATAAGACACAGGACAGTAAACCATGATAAGACACAGGACAGTAAACCATGATAAGACACAGGACAGTAAACCATGATAAGAGATAGGACAGTCAACCATGATAAGAGACAGGACAGTAAACCATGATAAAAGATAAGACAGTAAACCATGATAAAGAGATAAGACAGTAAACCATAATCAAGATATAAGACAGTAAACCATGATGAAGAGAAAGGACAGTCAGCCATGATAAGAGACAGGCCAGGAAACCATGATGAAGAGGCAGGACAGTAAACCATGATAAAGAGACAGGACAGTAAACCATGATGAGAGACAGGACAGTAAACCATGATAGGGGACAGGACAGTAAACCATGATAAAGAGATAAGACAGTAAACCATGATCAGAGACAGGACAGTAAACCGTGATAAAGAGACAGGACAGTAAACCATGATAAGAGACAGGACAGTAAACCATGATAAGAGACAGAACAGTAAATCATGATGAAGAGATAGGACAGTCAACCATGATAGGAGACAGGACAGTAAACCATGATAAGAGATAAGACAGTAAACCATGATAAAGAGATAAGACAGTAAACCATAATCAAGAGATAAGAGAGTAAACCATGATAAAATGATAAGGCAGTAAACCATGAGAAAGAGACAGGACAGTAAACCATGATAAAATGATAAGGCAGTAAACCATGACAAGAGACAGGAGAGTAAACCATGATAAGAGACAGGACAGTAAACCGTGATGAAGAGGCAGGACAGTAAACCATGATAAGAGACAGGACAGTTAGCCATGATGAAGAGACAGGACAGTAAACCATGATAAGGAGATAAGACAGTAAACCATGATAAGAGACAGGACAGTAAACCACGATGAAGAGACAGGACAGTAAACCAGGATGACGAGACAGGACAGTAAACCATGATAAGAGACAGGACAGTAAACCATGATAAAGGGACAGGACAGTAAATTACGATAAAGAGACAGGACAGTAAACCAGGATGAAGAGATAGGAAAGTAAACCATGATAAGAGACAAAACAGTAAACCATGATAATAGACAGGACAGTAAACCATGATAAAGAGATAAGACAGTAAACCATGATGAAGAGATAAGACAGTAAACCATGGTAAGACACAGGACAGTAAACCATGATAAGAGACAGGACAGTAAACCATGATAAGACACAGGACAGTAAACCATGATAAGACACAGGACAGTAAACCATGATAAGACACAGGACAGTAAACCATGATAAGACACAGGACAGTAAACCATGATAAGACACAGGACAGTAAACCATGATAAGACACAGGACAGTAAACCATGATAAGAGATAGGACAGTCAACCATGATAAGAGGCAGGACAGTAAACCATGATAAAAGATAAGACAGTAAACCATGATAAAGAGATAAGACAGTAAACCATAATCAAGATATAAGACAGTAAACCATGATGAAGAGAAAGGACAGTCAGCCATGATAAGAGACAGGCCAGGAAACCATGATGAAGAGGCAGGACAGTAAACCATGATAAGAGACAGGACAGTAAACCATGATAAAGAGACAGGACAGTAAACCATGATAAGAGACAGGACAGTAAACCATGATAAAGAGATAAGACAGTAAACCATGATAAGAGACAGGACAGTAAACCATGATGAAGAGACAGGATAGTAAACCATGATGAAGAGACAGGACAGTAAATCATGATAAGAGACAGGACAGTAAACTGTGATGAAGAGGCAGGACAGAAAACCATGATAAAGAGATAAGAGAGTTAGCCATGATGAAGAGACAGGACAGTAAACCATGATAAGGAGATAAGACAGTAAACCATGATAAGAGACAGGACAGTAAACCACGATGAAGAGACAGGACAGTAAACCAGGATGACGAGACAGGACAGTAAACCATGATAAGAGACAGGACAGTAAACCATGATGAAGGGACAGGACAGTAAATTACGATAAAGAGACAGGACAGTAAACCATGATAAGAGACAGAACAGTAAATCATGATAGGAGACAGGACAGTAAACCATGATAAAGAGATAAGACAGTAAACCATGATCAGAGACAGGACAGTAAACCATGATAAAGAGATAAGAAAGTAAACCATGATGAAGAGATAGGACAGTCAACCATGATAGGAGACAGGACAGTAAACCATGATAAGAGATAAGACAGTAAACCATGATAAAGAGATAAGACAGTAAACCATAATCAAGAGATAAGAGAGTAAACCATGATAAAATGATAAGGCAGTAAACCATGAGAAAGAGACAGGACAGTAAACCATGATAAAATGATAAGGCAGTAAACCATGACAAGAGACAGGAGAGTAAACCATGATAAGAGACAGGACAGTAAACCGTGATGAAGAGGCAGGACAGTAAACCATGATAAGAGACAGGACAGTTAGCCATGATGAAGAGACAGGACAGTAAACCATGATAAGGAGATAAGACAGTAAACCATGATAAGAGACAGGACAGTAAACCACGATGAAGAGACAGGACAGTAAACCAGGATGACGAGACAGGACAGTAAACCATGATAAGAGACAGGACAGTAAACCATGATAAAGGGACAGGACAGTAAATTACGATAAAGAGACAGGACAGTAAACCAGGATGAAGAGATAGGAAAGTAAACCATGATAAGAGACAAAACAGTAAACCATGATAATAGACAGGACAGTAAACCATGATAAAGAGATAAGACAGTAAACCATGATGAAGAGATAAGACAGTAAACCATGGTAAGACACAGGACAGTAAACCATGATAAGAGACAGGACAGTAAACCATGATAAGACACAGGACAGTAAACCATGATAAGACACAGGACAGTAAACCATGATAAGACACAGGACAGTAAACCATGATAAGACACAGGACAGTAAACCATGATAAGACACAGGACAGTAAACCATGATAAGAGATAGGACAGTCAACCATGATAAGAGGCAGGACAGTAAACCATGATAAAAGATAAGACAGTAAACCATGATAAAGAGATAAGACAGTAAACCATAATCAAGATATAAGACAGTAAACCATGATGAAGAGAAAGGACAGTCAGCCATGATAAGAGACAGGCCAGGAAACCATGATGAAGAGGCAGGACAGTAAACCATGATAAGAGACAGGACAGTAAACCATGATAAAGAGACAGGACAGTAAACCATGATAAGAGACAGGACAGTAAACCATGATAAAGAGATAAGACAGTAAACCATGATAAGAGACAGGACAGTAAACCATGATGAAGAGACAGGATAGTAAACCATGATGAAGAGACAGGACAGTAAATCATGATAAGAGACAGGACAGTAAACTGTGATGAAGAGGCAGGACAGAAAACCATGATAAAGAGATAAGAGAGTTAGCCATGATGAAGAGACAGGACAGTAAACCATGATAAGGAGATAAGACAGTAAACCATGATAAGAGACAGGACAGTAAACCACGATGAAGAGACAGGACAGTAAACCAGGATGACGAGACAGGACAGTAAACCATGATAAGAGACAGGACAGTAAACCATGATGAAGGGACAGGACAGTAAATTACGATAAAGAGACAGGACAGTAAACCAGGATGAAGAGACAGGAAAGTAAACCATGATAAGAGACAGAACAGTAAAACATGATAATAGACAGGACAGTAAACCATGATAAAGAGATAAGACAGTAAACCATGATGAAGAGATAAGACAGTAAACCATGATAAGACACAGGACAGTAAACCATGATAAGAGACAGGACAGTAAACCATGATAAGACACAGGACAGTAAACCATGATAAGACACAGGACAGTAAACCATGATAAGACACAGGACAGTAAACCATGATAAGACACAGGACAGTAAACCATGATAAGACACAGGACAGTAAACCATGATAAGAGATAGGACAGTCAACCATGATAAGAGACAGGACAGTAAACCATGATAAAAGATAAGACAGTAAACCATGATAAAGAGATAAGACAGTAAACCATAATCAAGAGATAAGACAGTAAACCATGATGAAGAGAAAGGACAGTCAGCCATGATAAGAGACAGGCCAGGAAACCATGATGAAGAGGCAGGACAGTAAACCATGATCAAGAGACAGGACAGTAAACCATGATAAAAGATAAGACAGTAAACCATGAGAAAGAGACCGGACAGTAAACCATGATAAAGAGATAAGACGGTAAACCACGATAAGAGACAGGACAGTAAACCATGATAAAATGATAAGGCAGTAAACCATGAGAAAGAGACAGGACAGGAAACCATGATAAAGAGATAAGACGGTAAACCATGACAAGAGACAGGACAGTAAACCCTGATAAGAGACAGGACAGTAAACCATGATAAAATTATAATGCAGTAAACCATGATGAGAGACAGGACAGTAAACCGTGATGAAGAGGCAGGACAGTAAACCATGATAAGAGACAGGACAGTAAACCATGATAAAGAGATAAGACAGTAAACCATGATAAGAAACAGGATAGTAAACCATGATGAAGTGACAGGATAGTAAACCATGATGAAGAGACAGGATAGTAAACCATGATGAAGAGACAGGACAGTAAACCGTGATGAAGAGGCAGGACAGTAAACCATGATAAAGAGATAAGAGAGTTAGCCATGATGAAGAGACAGGACAGTAAACCATGATAAGAGACATGACAGTAAACCATGATAAGAGACAGGACAGTAAACCATGATAAAAGGACAGGACAGTAAATTATGATAAATAGACAGGACAGTAAATCAGGATGAAGAGACAGGACAGTAAACCATAAGAGACACAACAGTAAACCATGATAAGAGACAGGACAGTAAACCATGATAAAGAGATAAGACAGTAAACCATGATGAAGAGATAAGACAGTAACCATGATAAGACACAGGACAGTAAACCATGATAAGACACAGGACAGTAAACCATGATAAGAGACAGGACAGTAAACCATAATAAGACACAGGACAGTAAACCATAATAAGACACAGGACAGTAAACCATGATAAGACACAGGACAGTAAACCATGATAAGACACAGGACAGTAAACCATGATAAGACACAGGACAGTAAACCATGATAAGAGATAGGACAGTCAACCATGATAAGAGACAGTGCAGTAAACCATGAGAAAGAGACCGGAGAGTAAACCATGATAAAGAGATAAGACGGTAAACCATGATGAAGAGAAAGGACAGTCAGCCATGATAAGAGACAGGCCAGTAGACCATGATGAAGAGGCAGGACAGTAAACCATGATACAGAGACAGGACAGTAAACCATGATAAAAGATAAGACAGTAAACCATGAGAAAGAGACCGGACAGTAAACCATGATAAAGAGATAAGATGGTAAACCACGATAAGAGACAGGACAGAAAACCATGATAAAATGATAAGGCAGTAAACCATGAGAAAGAGACAGGACAGTAAACCATGATAAAGAGATAAGACGGTAAACCATGACAAGAGACAGGAGAGTAAACCATGATAAGAGACAGGACAGTAAACCATGATAAAATTATAAGGCAGTAAACCATGATGAGAGACAGGACAGTAAACCGTGATGAAGAGGCAGGACAGTAAACCATGATAAGAGACAGGACAGTAAACCATGATAAAGAGACAGGACAGTAAACCATGATAAGAGACAGGACAGTAAACCATGATAAAGAGATAAGACAGTAAACCATGATAAGAGACAGGACAGTAAACCACGATGAAGAGACAGGATAGTAAACCATGATGAAGAGACAGGACACTAAATCATGATAAGAGACAGGACAGTACACCGTGATGAAGAGGCAGGACAGTAAACCATGATAAAGAGATAAGTTAGTTAGCCATGATGAAGAGACAGGACAGTAAACCATGATAAGGAGATAAGACAGTAAACCATGACAAGAGACAGGACAGTAAACCATGATGAAGAGACAGGACAGTAAACCATGATAAGAGACAGGACAGTAAACCATGATAAGAGACAGGACAGTAAACCATGATAAAGAGACAGGACAGTAAACCATGATAAGAGACAGGACAGTAAACCATGATAAAGAGACAGGACAGTAAACCATGATAAAGAGATAAGTTAGTTAGCCATGATGAAGAGACAGGACAGTAAACCATGATAAGGAGATAAGACAGTAAACCATGATAAGAGACAGGACAGTAAACCATGATAAAGAGACAGGACAGTAAACCAGGATGAAGAGACAGGACAGTAAACCATGACAAGAGACAGGACAGTATACCATGATAAGAGACAGGACAGTAAACCATGATAAAGGGACACAACAGTAAACCATGATAAGAGACAGGACAGTAAACCATGATAAAGAGATAAGACAGTAAACCATGATGAAGAGATAAGACAGGAACCATGATAAGACACAGGACAGTAAACCATGATAAGAGACAGGACAGTAAACCATGATAAGACACAGGACAGTAAACCATGATAAGACACAGGACAGTAAACCATGATAAGACACAGGACAGTAAACCATGATAAGAGATAGGACAGTCAACCATGATAAGAGACAGGACAGTAAACCATGATAAAAGATAAGACAGTAAACCATGATAAAGAGATAAGACAGTAAACCATAATCAAGAGATAAGACAGTAAACCATGATGAAGAGAAAGGACAGTCAGCCATGATAAGAGACAGGACAGTAAACCATGATAAAGAGACAGGACAGTAAACCAGGATGAAGAGACAGGACAGTAAACCATGATAAGAGACAGGACAGTATACCATGATAAGAGACAGGACAGTAAACCGTGATAAAGGGACACAACAGTAAACCATGATAAGAGACAGGACAGTAAACCATGATAAAGAGATAAGACAGTAAACCATGATGAAGAGATAAGACAGTAACCATGATAAGACACAGGACAGTAAACCATGATAAGAGACAGGACAGTAAACCATGATAAGACACAGGACAGTAAACCCTGATAAGACACAGGACAGTAAACCATGATAAGACACAGGACAGTAAACCTTGATAAGACACAGGACAGTAAACCGTGATAAGACACAGGACAGTAAACCATGATAAGAGATAGGACAGTAAATCATGATAAGAGACAGGACAGTAAACCATGATAAGAGACAGGACAGTAAACCATGATAAAGAGATAAGACAGTAAACCATGATAAGAAACAGGACAGTAAACCATGATGAAGAGACAGGATAGTAAACCATGATAAGAGACAGGACAGTAAACCGTGATGAAGAGGCAGGACAGTAAACCATGATAAAGAGATAAGAGAGTTAGCCATGATGAAGAGACAGGACAGTAAACCATGATAAGAGACATGACAGTAAACCATGATAAGAGACAGGACAGTAAACCATGATAAAAGGACAGGACAGTAAATTACGATAAATAGACAGGACAGTAAACCAGGATGAAGAGACAGGACAGTAAATCATGATAAAGAGATAAGACAGTAAACCATGATAAGAGACAGGACAGTAAACCACGATGAAGAGACAGGATAGTAAACCATGATGAAGAGACAGGACACTAAATCATGATAAGAGACAGGACAGTAAACCGTGATGAAGAGGCAGGACAGTAAACCATGATAAAGAGATAAGTTAGTTAGCCATGATGAAGAGACAGGACAGTAAACCATGATAAGGAGATAAGACAGTAAACCATGATAAGAGACAGGACAGTAAACCATGATAAAGAGACAGGACAGTAAACCAGGATGAAGAGACAGGACAGTAAACCATGACAAGAGACAGGACAGTATACCATGATAAGAGACAGGACAGTAAACCATGATAAAGGGACACAACAGTAAACCATGATAAGAGACAGGACAGTAAACCATGATAAAGAGATAAGACAGTAAACCATGATGAAGAGATAAGACAGGAACCATGATAAGACACAGGACAGTAAACCATGATAAGAGACAGGACAGTAAACCATGATAAGACACAGGACAGTAAACCATGATAAGACACAGGACAGTAAACCATGATAAGACACAGGACAGTAAACCATGATAAGAGATAGGACAGTCAACCATGATAAGAGACAGGACAGTAAACCATGATAAAAGATAAGACAGTAAACCATGATAAAGAGATAAGACAGTAAACCATAATCAAGAGATAAGACAGTAAACCATGATGAAGAGAAAGGACAGTCAGCCATGATAAGAGACAGGCCAGGAAACCATGATGAAGAGGCAGGACAGTAAACCATGATCAAGAGACAGGACAGTAAACCATGATAAAAAAATAAGGCAGTAAACCATGAGAAAGAGACAGGACAGGAAACCATGATAAAGAGATAAGACGGTAAACCATGACAAGAGACAGGACAGTAAACCATGATAAGAGACAGGACAGTAAACCATGATAAAATTATAAGGCAGTAAACCATGAGAAAGAGACAGGACAGGAAACCATGATAAAGAGATAAGACTGTAAACCATGACAAGAGACAGGACAGTAAACCACGATAAGAGGCAGGACAGTAAACCATGATAAGAGACAGGACAGTAAACCATGATAAGAGACAGGACATTAAACCATGATAAAAAGATAAGACAGTAAACCATGATAGGAAACAGGACAGTAAACCAGGATGAAGAGACAGGACAGTAAACCATGATAAGAGACAGGACAGTAAACCGTGATGAAGAGGCAGGACAGTAAACCATGATAAAGAGATAAGAGAGTTAGCCATGATGAAGAGACAGGACAGTAAACCATGATAAGGAGACATGACAGTAAACCATGATAAGAGACAGGACAGTAAACCATCATAAAAGGACAGGACAGTAAATTACGATAAATAGACAGGACAGTAAACCAGGATGAAGAGACAGGACAGTAAACCATGATAAGAGACACAACAGTAAACCATGATAAGAGACAGGACAGTAAACCATGATAAAGAGATAAGACAGTAAACCATGATGAAGAGATAAGACAGTAACCATGATAAGACACAGGACAGTAAACCATGATAAGACACAAGACAGTAAACCATGATAAGAGACAGGACAGTAAACCATGGTAAGACACAGGACAGTAAACCATGATAAGACACAGGACAGTAAACCCTGATAAGACACAGGACAGTAAACCATGATAAGAGATAGGACAGTCAACCATGATAAGAGACAGGACAGTAAACCATGATAAAGAGATAAGACAGTAAACCATAATCAAGAGAAAAGACAGTAAACCATGATGAAGAGAAAGAACAGTCAGCCATGATAAGAGACAGGCCAGGAAACCATGATGAAGAGGCAGGACAGTAAACCATGATCAAGAGACAGGACAGTAAACCATGATAAAAGATAAGACAGTAAACCATGAGAAAGAGACCGGACAGTAAACCATGATAAAGAGATAAGACGGTAAACCACGATAAGAGACAGGACAGGAAACCATGATAAAGAGATAAGACGGTAAACCATGACAAGAGACAGGACAGTAAACCATGATAAGAGACTGGACAGTAAACCATGATAAAATTATAAGACAGTAAACCATGAGAAAGAGACAGGACAGGAAACCATGATAAAGAGATAAGACGGTAAACCATGATAAGACACAGGACAGTAAACCATGATAAGAGGCAGGACAGTAAACCATGATAAGAGACAGGACAGTAAACCATGATAAGAGACAGGACAGTAAACCATGATAAAGAGATAAGACAGTAAACCATGATAAGAAACAGGACAGTAAACCATGATGAAGAGACAGGATAGTAAACCATGATAAGAGACAGGACAGTAAACCGTGATGAAGAGGCAGGACAGTAAACCATGAAAAGAGACAGGACAGTAAACCATGATAAAGAGATAAGACAGTAAACCATAATCAAGAGAAAAGACAGTAAACCATGATGAAGAGAAAGAACAGTCAGCCATGATAAGAGACAGGCCAGGAAACCATGATGAAGAGGCAGGACAGTAAACCATGATCAAGAGACAGGACAGTAAACCATGATAAAAGATAAGACAGTAAACCATGAGAAAGAGACCGGACAGTAAACCATGATAAAGAGATAAGATGGTAAACCACGATAAGAGACAGGACAGAAAACCATGATAAAATGATAAGGCAGTAAACCATGAGAAAGAGACAGGACAGTAAACCATGATAAAGAGATAAGACGGTAAACCATGACAAGAGACAGGAGAGTAAACCATGATAAAATTATAAGGCAGTAAACCATGATGAGAGACAGGACAGTAAACCGTGATGAAGAGGCAGGACAGTAAACCACGATAAGAGACAGGACAGTAAACCATGATAAAGAGACAGGAGAGTAAACCATGATAAGAGACAGGACAGTAAACCATGATAAAGAGATAAGACAGTAAACCATGATAAGAGACAGGACAGTAAACCATGATGAAGAGATAAGACAGTAACCATGATAAGACACAGGACAGTAAACCATGATAAGACACAAGACAGTAAACCATGATAAGAGACAGGACAGTAAACCATGGTAAGACACAGGACAGTAAACCATGATAAGACACAGGACAGTAAACCCTGATAAGACACAGGACAGTAAACCATGATAAGACACAGGACAGTAAACCATGATAAGAGATAGCACAGTCAACCATGATAAGAGACAGGACAGTAAACCATGATAAAGAGATAAGACAGTAAACCATAATCAAGAGAAAAGACAGTAAACCATGATGAAGAGAAAGAACAGTCAGCCATGATAAGAGACAGGCCAGGAAACCATGATGAAGAGGCAGGACAGTAAACCATGATCAAGAGACAGGACAGTAAACCATGATAAAAGATAAGACAGTAAACCATGAGAAAGAGACCGGACAGTAAACCATGATAAAGAGATAAGACGGTAAACCACGATAAGAGACAGGACAGTAAACCATGATAAAATGATAAGGCAGTAAACCATGAGAAAGAGACAGGACAGAAAAACCATAATAAAGAGATAAGACGGTAAACCATGACAAGAGACAGGACAGTAAACCATGATAAGAGACTGGACAGTAAACCATGATAAAATTATAAGACAGTAAACCATGAGAAAGAGACAGGACAGGAAACCATGATAAAGAGATAAGACGGTAAACCATGAAAAGACACAGGACAGTAAACCATGATAAGAGGCAGGACAGTAAACCATGATAAGAGACAGGACAGTAAACCATGATAAGAGACAGGACAGTAAACCATGATAAAGAGATAAGACAGTAAACCATGATAAGAAACAGGACAGTAAACCATGATGAAGAGACAGGATAGTAAACCATGATAAGAGACAGGACAGTAAACCGTGATGAAGAGGCAGGACAGTAAACCATGATAAAGAGATAAGACAGTAAACCATGATAAGAGACAGGACAGTAAACCATGATGAAGAGATAAGACGGTAAACCATGATGAAGAGAAAGGACAGTCAGCCATGATAAGAGACAGGCCAGTAAACCATGATGAAGAGGCAGGACAGTAAACCATGATCAAGAGACAGGACAGTAAACCATGATAAAAGATAAGACAGTAAACCATGAGAAAGAGACCGGACAGTAAACCATGATAAAGAGATAAGATGGTAAACCACGATAAGAGACAGGACAGAAAACCATGATAAAATGATAAGGCAGTAAACCATGAGAAAGAGACAGGACAGTAAACCATGATAAAGAGATAAGACGGTAAACCATGACAAGAGACAGGAGAGTAAACCATGATAAGTGACAGGACAGTAAAACCATGATAAAATTATAAGGCAGTAAACCATGATGAGAGACAGGACAGTAAACCGTGATGAAGAGGCAGGACAGTAAACCATGATAAGAGACAGGACAGTAAACCATGATAAAGAGACAGGACAGTAAACCATGATAAGAGACAGGACAGTAAACCATGATAAAGAGAAAAGACAGTAAACCATGATAAGAGACAGGACAGTAAACCACTATGAAGAGACAGGATAGTAAACCATGATGAAGAGACAGGACACTAAATCATGATAAGAGACAGGACAGTAAACCGTGATGAAGAGGCAGGACAGTAAACCATGATAAAGAGATAAGTTAGTTAGCCATGATGAAGAGACAGGACAGTAAACCATGATAAGGAGATAAGACAGTAAACCATGACAAGAGACAGGACAGTAAACCATGATGAAGAGACAGGACAGTAAACCATGATAAGAGACAGGACAGTAAACCATGATAAGAGACAGGACAGTAAACCATGATAAAGAGACAGGACAGTAAACCATGATAAGAGACAGGACAGTAAACCATGATAAAGAGACAGGACAGTAAACCATGATAAAGAGACAGGACAGTAAACCAGGATGAAGAGACAGGACAGTATACCATGATAAGAGACAGGACAGTATACCATGATAAGAGACAGGACAGTAAACCATGATAAAGGGACACAACAGTAAACCATGATAAGAGACAGGACAGTAAACCATGATAAAGAGATAAGACAGTAAACCACGATGAAGAGATAAGACAGTAACCATGATAAGACACAGGACAGTAAACCATGATAAGAGACAGGACAGTAAACCATGATAAGACACAGGACTGTAAACCCTGATAAGACACAGGACAGTAAACCATGATAAGACACAGGACAGTAAACCATGATAAGACACAGGACAGTAAACCGTGATAAGACACAGGACAGTAAACCATGATAAGAGATAGGACAGTAAACCATGATAAGAGACAGGACAGTAAACCATGATAAGAGACAGGACAGTAAACCATGATAAAGAGATAAGACAGTAAACCATGATAAGAAACAGGACAGTAAACCATGATGAAGAGACAGGATAGTAAACCATGATAAGAGACAGGACAGTAAACCGTGATGAAGAGGCAGGACAGTAAACCATGATAAAGAGATAAGAGAGTTAGCCATGATGAAGAGACAGGACAGTAAACCATGATAAAAGGACAGGACAGTAAATTACGATAAATAGACAGGACAGTAAACCAGGATGAAGAGACAGGACAGTAAATCATGATAAAGAGATAAGACAGTAAACCAAGATAAGAGACAGGACAGTAAACCACGATGAAGAGAAACGATAGTAAACCATGATGAAGAGACAGGACACTAAATCATGATAAGAGACAGGACAGTAAACCGTGATGAAGAGGCAGGACAGTAAACCATGATAAAGAGATAAGTTAGTTAGCCATGATGAAGAGACAGGACAGTAAACCATGATAAGGAGATAAGACAGTAAACCATGATAAGAGACAGGACAGTAAACCATGATAAAGAGACAGGACAGTAAACCATGTTGAAGAGACAGGACAGTAAACCATGATAAGAGACCGGACAGTATACCATGATAAGAGACAGGACAGTAAACCATGATAAAGGGACACAACAGTAAACCATGATAAGAGACAGGACAGTAAACCATGATAAAGAGATAAGACAGTAAACCATGATGAAGAGATAAGACAGGAACCATGATAAGACACAGGACAGTAAACCATGATAAGAGACAGGACAGTAAACCATGATAAGACACAGGACAGTAAACCATGATAAGACACAGGACAGTAAACCATGATAAGACACAGGACAGTAAACCATGATAAGAGATAGGACAGTCAACCATGATAAGAGACAGGACAGTAAACCATGATAAAAGATAAGACAGTAAACCATGATAAAGAGATAAGACAGTAAACCATAATCAAGAGATAAGACAGTAAACCATGATGAAGAGAAAGGACAGTCAGCCATGATAAGAGACAGGCCAGGAAACCATGATGAAGAGGCAGGACAGTAAACCATGATCAAGAGACAGGACAGTAAACCATGATAAAAAAATAAGGCAGTAAACCATGAGAAAGAGACAGGACAGGAAACCATGATAAAGAGATAAGACTGTAAACCATGACAAGAGACAGGACAGTAAACCACGATAAGAGGCAGGACAGTAAACCATGATAAGAGACAGGACAGTAAACCATGATAAGAGACAGGACATTAAACCATGATAAAAAAGATAAGACAGTAAACCATGATAGGAAACAGGACAGTAAACCAGGATGAAGAGACAGGACAGTAAACCATGATAAGAGACAGGACAGTAAACCGTGATGAAGAGGCAGGACAGTAAACCATGATAAAGAGATAAGAGAGTTAGCCATGATGAAGAGACAGGACAGTAAACCATGATAAGAGACATGACAGTAAACCATGATAAGAGACAGGACAGTAAACCATGATAAAAGGACAGGACAGTAAATTACGATAAATAGACAGGACAGTAAACCAGGATGAAGAGACAGGACAGTAAACCATGATAAGAGACACAACAGTAAACCATGATAAGACACAGGACAGTAAACCATGATAAAGAGATAAGACAGTAAACCATGATGAAGAGATAAGACAGGAACCATGATAAGACACAGGACAGTAAACCATGATAAGAGACAGGACAGTAAACCATGATAAGACACAGGACAGTAAACCATGATAAGACACAGGACAGTAAACCATGATAAGACACAGGACAGTAAACCATGATAAGAGATAGGACAGTCAACCATGATAAGAGACAGGACAGTAAACCATGATAAAAGATAAGACAGTAAACCATGATAAAGAGATAAGACAGTAAACCATAATCAAGAGATAAGACAGTAAACCATGATGAAGAGAAAGGACAGTCAGCCATGATGAGAGACAGGCCAGGAAACCATGATGAAGAGGCAGGACAGTAAACCATGATCAAGAGACAGGACAGTAAACCATGATAAAAAAATAAGGCAGTAAACCATGAGAAAGAGACAGGACAGGAAACCATGATAAAGAGATAAGACTGTAAACCATGACAAGAGACAGGACAGTAAACCACGATAAGAGGCAGGACAGTAAACCATGATAAGAGACAGGACAGTAAACCATGATAAGAGACAGGACATTAAACCATGATAAAAAAGATAAGACAGTAAACCATGATAGGAAACAGGACAGTAAACCAGGATGAAGAGACAGGACAGTAAACCATGATAAGAGACAGGACAGTAAACCGTGATGAAGAGGCAGGACAGTAAACCATGATAAAGAGATAAGAGAGTTAGCCATGATGAAGAGACAGGACAGTAAACCATGATAAGAGACATGACAGTAAACCATGATAAGAGACAGGACAGTAAACCATGATAAAAGGACAGGACAGTAAATTACGATAAATAGACAGGACAGTAAACCAGGATGAAGAGACAGGACAGTAAACCATGATAAGAGACACAACAGTAAACCATGATAAAGAGATAAGACAGTAAACCATGATGAAGAGATAAGACAGTAACCATGATAAGACACAGGACAGTAAACCATGATAAGACACAAGACAGTAAACCATGATAAGAGACAGGACAGTAAACCATGGTAAGACACAGGACAGTAAACCATGATAAGACACAGGACAGTAAACCCTGATAAGACACAGGACAGTAAACCATGATAAGACACAGGACAGTAAACCATGATAAGAGATAGGACAGTCAACCATGATAAGAGACAGGACAGTAAACCATGATAAAGAGATAAGACAGTAAACCATAATCAAGAGAAAAGACAGTAAACCATGATGAAGAGAAAGAACAGTCAGCCATGATAAGAGACAGGCCAGGAAACCATGATGAAGAGGCAGGACAGTAAACCATGATCAAGAGACAGGACAGTAAACCATGATAAAAGATAAGACAGTAAACCATGAGAAAGAGACCGGACAGTAAACCATGATAAAGAGATAAGACGGTAAACCACGATAAGAGACAGGACAGTAAACCATGATAAAATGATAAGGCAGTAAACCATGAGAAAGAGACAGGACAGGAAACCATGATAAGAGACAGGACAGTAAACCATGATAAGAGACAGGACAGTAAACCATGATAAAGAGATAAGACAGTAAACCATGATAAGAAACAGGACAGTAAACCATGATGAAGAGACAGGATAGTAAACCATGATAAGAGACAGGACAGTAGACCGTGATGAAGAGGCAGGACAGTAAACCATGATAAAGAGATAAGACAGTAAACCACGATAAGAGGCAGGACAGTAAACCATGATAAGAGACAGGACAGTAAACCATGATAAGAGACAGGACATTAAACCATGATAAAAAAGATAAGACAGTAAACCATGATAGGAAACAGGACAGTAAACCAGGATGAAGAGACAGGACAGTAAACCATGATAAGAGACAGGACAGTAAACCGTGATGAAGAGGCAGGACAGTAAACCATGATAAAGAGATAAGAGAGTTAGCCATGATGAAGAGACAGGACAGTAAACCATGATAAGAGACATGACAGTAAACCATGATAAGAGACAGGACAGTAAACCATGATAAAAGGACAGGACAGTAAATTACGATAAATAGACAGGACAGTAAACCAGGATGAAGAGACAGGACAGTAAACCATGATAAGAGACACAACAGTAAACCATGATAAAGAGATAAGACAGTAAACCATGATGAAGAGATAAGACAGTAACCATGATAAGACACAGGACAGTAAACCATGATAAGACACAAGACAGTAAACCATGATAAGAGACAGGACAGTAAACCATGGTAAGACACAGGACAGTAAACCATGATAAGACACAGGACAGTAAACCCTGATAAGACACAGGACAGTAAACCATGATAAGACACAGGACAGTAAACCATGATAAGAGATAGGACAGTCAACCATGATAAGAGACAGGACAGTAAACCATGATAAAGAGATAAGACAGTAAACCATAATCAAGAGAAAAGACAGTAAACCATGATGAAGAGAAAGAACAGTCAGCCATGATAAGAGACAGGCCAGGAAACCATGATGAAGAGGCAGGACAGTAAACCATGATCAAGAGACAGGACAGTAAACCATGATAAAAGATAAGACAGTAAACCATGAGAAAGAGACCGGACAGTAAACCATGATAAAGAGATAAGACGGTAAACCACGATAAGAGACAGGACAGTAAACCATGATAAAATGATAAGGCAGTAAACCATGAGAAAGAGACAGGACAGGAAACCATGATAAGAGACAGGACAGTAAACCATGATAAGAGACAGGACAGTAAACCATGATAAAGAGATAAGACAGTAAACCATGATAAGAAACAGGACAGTAAACCATGATGAAGAGACAGGATAGTAAACCATGATAAGAGACAGGACAGTAGACCGTGATGAAGAGGCAGGACAGTAAACCATGATAAAGAGATAAGACAGTAAACCATGATAAGAGACAGGACAGTAAACCATGATGAAGAGACAGGACAGTAAACCATGATAAGAGACAGGACAGTAAACCATGATAAAATTATAAGGCAGTAAACCATGAGAAAGAGACAGGACAGGAAACCATGATAAAGAGATAAGACTGTAAACCATGACAAGAGACAGGACAGTAAACCACGATAAGAGGCAGGACAGTAAACCATGATAAGAGACAGGACAGTAAACCATGATAAGAGACAGGACATTAAACCATGATAAAAAGATAAGACAGTAATCCATGATAAGAAACAGGACAGTAAACCATCATGAAGAGACAGGATAGTAAACCATGATAAGAGACAGGACAGTAAACCATGATAAGAGACAGGACATTAAACCATGATAAAAAGATAAGACAGTAAACCATGATAGGAAACAGGACAGTAAACCAGGATGAAGAGACAGGACAGTAAACCATGATAAGAGACAGGACAGTAAACCGTGATGAAGAGGCAGGACAGTAAACCATGATAAAGAGATAAGAGAGTTAGCCATGATGAAGAGACAGGACAGTAAACCATGATAAGAGACATGACAGTAAACCATGATAAGAGACAGGACAGTAAACCATGATAAAAGGACAGGACAGTAAATTACGATAAATAGACAGGACAGTAAACCAGGATGAAGAGACAGGACAGTAAACCATGATAAGAGACAGGACAGTAAACCATGATAAAGAGATAAGACAGTAAACCATGATGAAGAGATAAGACAGTAACCATGATAAGACACAGGACAGTAAACCATGATAAGACACAAGACAGTAAACCATGATAAGAGACAGGACAGTAAACCATGGTAAGACACAGGACAGTAAACCATGATAAGACACAGGACAGTAAACCCTGATAAGACACAGGACAGTAAACCATGATAAGACACAGGACAGTAAACCATGATAAGAGATAGGACAGTCAACCATGATAAGAGACAGGACAGTAAACCATGATAAAGAGATAAGACAGTAAACCATAATCAAGAGAAAAGACAGTAAACCATGATGAAGAGAAAGAACAGTCAGCCATGATAAGAGACAGGCCAGGAAACCATGATGAAGAGGCAGGACAGTAAACCATGATCAAGAGACAGGACAGTAAACCATGATAAAAGATAAGACAGTAAACCATGAGAAAGAGACCGGACAGTAAACCATGATAAAGAGATAAGACGGTAAACCACGATAAGAGACAGGACAGTAAACCATGATAAAATGATAAGGCAGTAAACCATGAGAAAGAGACAGGACAGGAAACCATGATAAAGAGATAAGACGGTAAACCATGACAAGAGACAGGACAGTAAACCATGATAAGAGACTGGACAGTAAACCATGATAAAATTATAAGACAGTAAACCATGAGAAAGAGACAGGACAGGAAACCATGATAAAGAGATAAGACGGTAAACCATGATAAGACACAGGACAGTAAACCATGATAAGAGGCAGGACAGTAAACCATGATAAGAGACAGGACAGTAAACCACGATAAGAGGCAGGACAGTAAACCATGATAAGAGACAGGACAGTAAACCATGATAAGAGACAGGACATTAAACCATGATAAAAAGATAAGACAGTAATCCATGATAAGAAACAGGACAGTAAACCATGATGAAGAGACAGGATAGTAAACCATGATAAGAGACAGGACAGTAAACCATGATAAGAGACAGGACATTAAACCATGATAAAAAGATAAGACAGTAAACCATGATAGGAAACAGGACAGTAAACCAGGATGAAGAGACAGGACAGTAAACCATGATAAGAGACAGGACAGTAAACCGTGATGAAGAGGCAGGACAGTAAACCATGATAAAGAGATAAGAGAGTTAGCCATGATGAAGAGACAGGACAGTAAACCATGATAAGAGACATGACAGTAAACCATGATAAGAGACAGGACAGTAAACCATGATAAAAGGACAGGACAGTAAATTACGATAAATAGACAGGACAGTAAACCAGGATGAAGAGACAGGACAGTAAACCATGATAAGAGACAGGACAGTAAACCATGATAAAGAGATAAGACAGTAAACCATGATGAAGAGATAAGACAGTAACCATGATAAGACACAGGACAGTAAACCATGATAAGACACAAGACAGTAAACCATGATAAGAGACAGGACAGTAAACCATGGTAAGACACAGGACAGTAAACCATGATAAGACACAGGACAGTAAACCCTGATAAGACACAGGACAGTAAACCATGATAAGACACAGGACAGTAAACCATGATAAGAGATAGGACAGTCAACCATGATAAGAGACAGGACAGTAAACCATGATAAAGAGATAAGACAGTAAACCATAATCAAGAGAAAAGACAGTAAACCATGATGAAGAGAAAGAACAGTCAGCCATGATAAGAGACAGGCCAGGAAACCATGATGAAGAGGCAGGACAGTAAACCATGATCAAGAGACAGGACAGTAAACCATGATAAAAGATAAGACAGTAAACCATGAGAAAGAGACCGGACAGTAAACCATGATAAAGAGATAAGACGGTAAACCACGATAAGAGACAGGACAGTAAACCATGATAAAATGATAAGGCAGTAAACCATGAGAAAGAGACAGGACAGGAAACCATGATAAAGAGATAAGACGGTAAACCATGACAAGAGACAGGACAGTAAACCATGATAAGAGACTGGACAGTAAACCATGATAAAATTATAAGACAGTAAACCATGAGAAAGAGACAGGACAGGAAACCATGATAAAGAGATAAGACGGTAAACCATGATAAGACACAGGACAGTAAACCATGATAAGAGGCAGGACAGTAAACCATGATAAGAGACAGGACAGTAAACCATGATAAGAGACAGGACAGTAAACCATGATAAAGAGATAAGACAGTAAACCATGATAAGAAACAGGACAGTAAACCATGATGAAGAGACAGGATAGTAAACCATGATAAGAGACAGGACAGTAAACCGTGATGAAGAGGCAGGACAGTAAACCATGATAAAGAGATAAGACAGTAAACCATGATAAGAGACAGGACAGTAAACCATGATGAAGAGACAGGACAGTAAACCATGATAAGAGACAGGACAGTAAACCATGATAAGAGACAGGACAGTAAACCATGATAAAATTATAAGGCAGTAAAACATGAGAAAGAGACAGGACAGGAAACCATGATAAAGAGATAAGACTGTAAACCATGACAAGAGACAGGACAGTAAACCACGATAAGAGGCAGGACAGTAAACCATGATAAGAGACAGGACAGTAAACCATGATAAGAGACAGGACATTAAACCATGATAAAAAGATAAGACAGTAATCCATGATAAGAAACAGGACAGTAAACCATGATGAAGAGACAGGATAGTAAACCATGATAAGAGACAGGACAGTAAACCATGATAAGAGACAGGACATTAAACCATGATAAAAAGATAAGACAGTAAACCATGATAGGAAACAGGACAGTAAACCAGGATGAAGAGACAGGACAGTAAACCATGATAAAGAGATAAGACAGTAAACCATAATCAAGAGAAAAGACAGTAAACCATGATGAAGACAAAAAACAGTCAGCCATGATAAGAGACAGGCCAGGAAACCATGATGAAGAGGCAGGACAGTAAACCATGATCAAGAGACAGGACAGTAAACCATGATAAAAGATAAGACAGTAAACCATGAGAAAGAGACCGGACAGTAAACCATGATAAAGAGATAAGACGGTAAACCACGATAAGAGACAGGACAGTAAACCATGATAAAATGATAAGGCAGTAAACCATGAGAAAGAGACAGGACAGGAAACCATGATAAAGAGATAAGACGGTAAACCATGACAAGAGACAGGACAGTAAACCATGATAAGAGACTGGACAGTAAACCATGATAAAATTATAAGACAGTAAACCATGAGAAAGAGACAGGACAGGAAACCATGATAAAGAGATAAGACAGTAAACCATGATAAAGGGACAGGACAGTAAATTACGATAAAGAGACAGGACAGTAAACCAGGATGAAAAGACAGGACAGTAAACCATGATAAGAGACAGAACAGTAAACCATGATAAGAGACAGGTCAGTAAACCATGATAAAGAGATAAGACAGTAAACCATGATGAAGAGATAAGACAGTAAACCATGATATAACACAGGACAGTAAACCATGATAAGACACAGGACAGTAAACCATGATAAGAGACAGGACAGTAAACCATGATAAGACACAGGCCAGTAAACCATGATAAGAGACAGGACAATAAACCATGATAAGAGACAGGACAGTAAACCATGATGAAGAGACAGGACAGTAAACCATGATAAGAGACAGGACAGTAAACCATGATAAGAGACAGGAAGGTAAACCATGATAAGGGACAGGACAGTAAACCAGATTGAAGAGACAGTACAGCAAAAAATGATAAGAGACAGGACAGTAAACCATGATAAAGGGACAGGACAGTAAATTACGATAAAGAGACAGGACAGTAAACCAGGATGAAGAGACAGGACAGTAAACCATGATAAGAGACAGGACAGTAAACCATGATAATAGACAGGACAGTAAACCATGATAACGAGACCGGACAGTAAACCATGATAAAGGGACAGGACAGTAAATTACGCTAAAGAGACAGGACAGTAAACCAGGATGAAGAGACAGGACAGTAAACCATGATAAGAGACAGAACAGTAAACCATGATAAGAGACATGTCAGTAAACCATGATATAGAGATAAGACAGTAAACCATGATGAAGAGATAAGACAGTAAACCATGATATGACACAGGACAGTAAACCATGATAAGACACAGGACAGTAAACCATGATAAGAGACAGGACAGTAAACCATGATAAGACACGGGACAGTAAAACATGATAAGAGACAGGACAATAAACCATGATAAGAGACAGGACAGTAAACCATGATGAAGAGACAGGACAGTAAACCATGATGAAGAGACAGGAAAGTAAACCATGATAAGAGACAGGAGAGTAAACCATGATAAGACATAGAACAGTAAGCCATGATAAAGAGATAAGACAGTAAACCATGATAAGAGACAGGAGAGTAAACCATGATAAGAGACAGAACAGTAAGCCATGATAAAGAGATAAGACAGTAAACCATGATAAAACAGTTAACCAGGATGAAGAGACAGGACACAAAATCATGATAAAGAGATAAGACAGTAAACCATGATAAAAAGACAGAACAGTACACCATGATCAGAGAAAGGACAGTAAACCATGATAAAGAGATAAGACAGTAAACCATGATAAAGAGACAGGACAGTAAACCTTGATGAAGAGACAGGATAGTAAACCATGATAAGAGACAGGACAGTAAACCATGATAAGAGACAGGACAGTAAACCATGATAAGAGACAGGACAGTAAACCATGATGAAGAGACAGGACAGTAAACCATGATGAAGAGACAGGACAGTAAACCATGATAAGAGACAGGAGAGTAAACCATGATAAGAGACAGAACAGTAAGCCATGATAAAGAGATAAGACAGTAAACCATGATAAGAGACAGGACAGTAAATCATGATGAAGAGACAGGACAGTAAACCATGATAAGAGACAGGACAGTAAACCATGATAAGAGACAGGACAGTAAACCAGGATGAAGAGACAGGACAGTTAACCATGATAAATAGACAGGACAGTAAACAAGGATGAAGAGACAGGACAGTAAACCATGATAAGAGACAGGACAGTAAACCATGATAAATAGACAGGACAGTAAACCAGGATGAAGAGACAGGACAGTAAACCATGATAAGAGACAGGAGAGTAAACCATGATAAGAGACAGAACAGTAAGCCATGATAAAGGGACAGGACAGTAAATTACGATAAAGAGACAGGACAGTAAACCAGGATGAAAAGACAGGACAGTAAACCATGATAAGAGACAGAACAGTAAACCATGATAAGAGACAGGTCAGTACACCATGATAAAGAGATAAGACAGTAAACCATGATGAAGAGATAAGACAGTAAACCATGATATGACACAGGACAGTAAACCATGATAAGACACAGGACAGTAAACCATGATAAGAGACAGGACAGTAAACCATGATAAGACACAGGCCAGTAAACCATGATAAGAGAGAGGACAATAAACCATGATAAGAGACAGGACAGTAAACCATGATGAAGAGACAGGACAGTAAACCATGATAAGAGACAGGAGAGTAAACCATGATAAGAGACAGAACAGTAAGCCATGATAAAGAGATAAGACAGTAAACCATGATAAAATAGTTAACCATGATAAGAGACAGGACACAAAACCATGATAAAGAGATAAGAGTAAACCATGATAAAAAGACAGAACAGTACACCATGATCAGAGAAAGGACAGTAAACCATGATAAAGAGATAAGACAGTATACCATGATAAAGAGACAGGACAGTAAACCTTGATGAAGAGACAGCATAATAAACCATGATAAGAGACAGTAGAGTAAACCATGATAAGAGACAGGACAGTAAACCATGATAAGAGACAGGACAGTAAACCATGATGAAGAGACAGGACAGTAAACCATGATGAAGAGACAGGACAGTAAACCATGATAAGAGACAGGAGAGTAAACCATGATAAGAGACAGAACAGTAAGCATGATAAAGAGATAAGACAGTAAACCATGATAAGAGACAGGACAGTAAATCATGATGAAGAGACAGGACAGTAAACCATGATAAGAGACAGGACAGTAAACCATGATAAGAGACAGGACAGGTAACCAGGATGAAGAGACAGGACAGTAAACCATGATAAGAGACAGGACAGTAAACCAGGATGAAGAGACAGGACAGAAAACAATGATAAGAGACAGGACAGTAAACCATGAGAAAGAGACCGGACAGTAAACCATGATAAAGAGATAAGACGGTAAACCACGATAAGAGACAGGACAGTAAACCATGATAAAATGATAAGGCAGTAAACCATGAGAAAGAGACAGGACAGGAAACCATGATAAAGAGATAAGACGGTAAACCATGACAAGAGACAGGACAGTAAACCATGATAAGAGACAGGACAGTAAACCATGATAAAATTATAAGGCAGTAAACCATGAGAAAGAGACAGGACAGGAAACCATGATAAAGAGATACGACGGTAAAACCATGACAAGACACAGGACAGTAAACCATGATAAGAGGCAGGACAGTAAACCATGATAAGAGACAGGACAGTAAACCATGATAAGAGACAGGACAGTAATCCATGATAAAGAGATAAGACAGTAAACCATGATAAGAAACAGGACAGTAAACCATGATGAAGAGACAGGATAGTAAACCATGATGAAGAGACAGGACAGTAAACCATGATAAGAGACAGGACAGTAAACCGTGATGAAGAGGCAGGACAGTAAACCATGATAAAGAGATAAGAGATTTAGCCATGATGAAGAGACAGGACAGTAAACCACGATAAGAGACAGGACAGTAAACCATGATAAGAGACAGGACAGTAAACCATGATAAAAGGACAGGACAGTAAATTACGATAAATAGACAGGACAGTAAACCAGGATGAAGAGACAGGACAGTAAACCATGATAAGAGACACAACAGTAAACCATGATAAGAGACAGGACAGTAAACCATGATAAAGAGATAAGACAGTAAACCATGATGAAGAGATAAGACAGTAACCATGATAAGACACAGGACAGTAAACCATGATAAGACACAGGACAGTAAACCATGATAAGAGACAGGACAGTAAACCATGGTAAGACACAGGACAGTAAACCATGATAAGACACAGGACAGTAAACCATGATAAGAGACAGGACAGTAAACCATGATAAGAGACAGGACAGTAAACCATGATGAAGAGACAGGACAGTAAACCATGATGAAGAGACAGGACAGTAAACCATGATAAGAGACAGGAGAGTAAACCATGATAAGAGACAGAACAGTAAGCCATGATAAAGAGATAAGACAGTAAACCATGATAAAACAGTTAACCAGGATGAAGAGACAGGACACAAAACCATGATAAAGAGATAAGACAGTAAACCATGATAAAAAGACAGAACAGTACACCATGATCAGAGAAAGGACAGTAAACCATGATAAAGAGATAAGACAGTAAACCATGATAAAGAGACAGGACAGTAAACCTTGATGAAGAGACAGGATAGTAAACCATGATAAGAGACAGGACAGTAAACCATGATAAGAGACAGGACAGTAAACCATGATAAGAGACAGGACAGTAAACCATGATAAGAGACAGGACAGTAAACCATGATGAAGAGACAGGACAGTAAACTATGATGAAGAGACAGGACAGTAAACCATGATAAGAGACAGGAGAGTAAACCATGATAAGAGACAGAACAGTAAGCCATGATAAAGAGATAAGACAGTAAACCATGATAAGAGACAGGACAGTAAATCATGATGAAGAGACAGGACAGTAAACCATGATAAGAGACAGGACAGTAAACCATGATAAGAGACAGGACAGTAAACCAGGATGAAGAGACA
Organism: Salvelinus fontinalis; assembly: GCF_029448725.1. Taxonomy (NCBI): domain Eukaryota; kingdom Metazoa; phylum Chordata; class Actinopteri; order Salmoniformes; family Salmonidae; genus Salvelinus; species Salvelinus fontinalis. The sequence continues at coordinate 2,703,370 of NC_074678.1, read as the reverse complement.
GGACAGTTAACCATGATAAATAGACAGGACAGTAAACCAGGATGAAGAGACAGGACAGTAAACCATGATAAGAGACAGGACAGTAAACCATGATAAATAGACAGGACAGTAAACCAGGATGAAGAGACAGGACAGTAAACCATGATAAGAGACAGGACAGTAAACCATGATAAAGGGACAGGACAGTAAATTACGATAAAGAGACAGGACAGTAAACCAGGATGAAAAGACAGGACAGTAAACCATGATAAGAGACAGAACAGTAAACCATGATAAGAGACAGGTCAGTAAACCATGATTAAGAGATAAGACAGTAAACCATGATGAAGAGATAAGACAGTAAACCATGATATGACACAGGACAGTAAACCATGATAAGAGACAGGACAGTAAACCATGATAAGACACAGGCCAGTAAACCATGATAAGAGACAGGACAATAAACCATGATAAGAGACAGGACAGTAAACCATGATGAAGAGACAGGACAGTAAACCATGATAAGAGACAGGACAGTAAACCATGATAAGAGACAGGAAGGTAAACCATGATAAGGGACAGGACAGTAAACCAGATTGAAGAGACAGTACAGCAAAAAATGATAAGAGACAGGACAGTAAACCATGATAAAGGGACAGGACAGTAAATTACGATAAAGAGACAGGACAGTAAACCAGGATGAAGAGACAGGACAGTAAACCATGATAAGAGACAGAACAGTAAACCATGATAATAGACAGGACAGTAAACCATGATAACGAGACCGGACAGTAAACCATGATGAAGAGATAAGACAGTAAACCATGATAAGACACATGACAGTAAACCATGATAAGACACAGGACTGTAAACCATGATAAGAGACAGGACAGTAAACCATGATAAGAGACAGGACAGTAAACCATGATAAAGGGACAGGACAGTAAATTACGCTAAAGAGACAGGACTGTAAACCAGGATAAGAGACAGGACAGTAAACCATGATAAGAGACAGAACAGTAAACCATGATAAGAGACATGTCAGTAAACCATGATAAAGAGATAAGACAGTAAACCATGATGAAGAGATAAGACAGTAAACCATGATATGACACAGGACAGTAAACCATGATAAGACACAGGACAGTAAACCATGATAACGAGACAGGACAGTAAACCATGATAAGACACGGGACAGTAAACCATGATAAGAGACAGGACAATAAACCATGATAAGAGACAGGACAGTAAACCATGATGAAGAGACAGGACAGTAAACCATGATGAAGAGACAGGACAGTAAACCATGATAAGAGACAGGAGAGTAAACCATGATAAGAGACAGAACAGTAAGCCATGATAAAGAGATAAGACAGTAAACCATGATAAAACAGTTAACCAGGATGAAGAGACAGGACACAAAATCATGATAAAGAGATAAGACAGTAAACCATGATAAAAAGACAGAACAGTACACCATGATCAGAGAAAGGACAGTAAACCATGATAAAGAGATAAGACAGTAAACCATGATAAAGAGACAGGACAGTAAACCTTGATGAAGAGACAGGATAGTAAACCATGATAAGAGACAGGACAGTAAACCATGATAAGAGACAGGACAGTAAACCATGATAAGAGACAGGACAGTAAACCATGATGAAAAGACAGGACAGTAAACCATGATGAAGAGACAGGACAGTAAACCATGATAAGAGACAGGAGAGTAAACCATGATAAGAGACAGAACAGTAAGCCATGATAAAGAGATAAGACAGTAAACCATGATAAGAGACAGGACAGTAAATCATGATGAAGAGACAGGACAGTAAATCATGATAAGAGACAGGACAGTAAACCATGATAAGAGACAGGACAGTAAACCAGGATGAAGAGACAGGACAGTTAACCATGATAAATAGACAGGACAGTAAACCAGGATGAAGAGACAGGACAGTAAACCATGATAAGAGACAGGACAGTAAACCATGATAAATAGACAGGACAGTAAACCAGGATGAAGAGACAGGACGGTAAACCATGATAAGAGACAGGACAGTAAACCATGATAAAGGGACAGGACAGTAAATTACGATAAAGAGACAGGACAGTAAACCAGGATGAAAAGACAGGACAGTAAACCATGATAAGAGACAGAACAGTAAACCATGATAAGAGACAGGTCAGTAAACCATGATAAAGAGATAAGACAGTAAACCATGATGAAGAGATAAGACAGTAAACCATGATATGACACAGGACAGTAAACCATGATAAGACACAGGACAGTAAACCATGAGAAAGAGACCGGAGAGTAAACCATGATAAAGAGATAAGACGGTAAACCATGATGAAGAGAAAGGACAGTCAGCCATGATAAGAGACAGGCCAGTAAACCATGATAAAGAGGCAGGACAGTAAACCATGATCAAGAGACAGGACAGTAAACCATGATAAAAGATAAGACAGTAAACCATGAGAAAGACACCGGACAGTAAACCATGATAAAGAGATTAGACGGTAAACCACGATAAGAGACAGGACAGAAAACCATGATAAAATGATAAGGCAGTAAACCATGAGAAAGAACAGGACAGTAAACCATGATAAAGAGATAAGACGGTAAACCATGACAAGAGACAGGAGAGTAAACCATGATAAGAGACAGGACAGTAAACCATGATAAAATTATAAGGCAGTAAAACATGATGAGAGACAGGACAGTAAACCATGATGAAGAGGCAGGACAGTAAACCATGATAAGAGACAGGACAGTTAAGAGACAGGACAGTAAACCGTGATGAAGAGGCAGGACAGTAAACCATGATAAAGAGATAAGTTAGTTAGCCATGATGAAGAGACAGGACAGTAAACCATTATAAGGAGATAAGACAGTAAACCATGAGAAGAGACAGGACAGTAAACCATGATAAACAGACAGGACAGTAAACCATGATAAGAGACAGGAAGGTAAACCATGATAAGGGACAGGACAGTAAACCAGGATGAAGAGACAGTACAGCAAAAAATGATAAGAGACAGGACAGTAAACCATGATAAAGGGACAGGACAGTAAATTACGATAAAGAGACAGGACAGTAAACCAGGATGAAGAGACAGGACAGTAAACCATGATAAGAGACAGAACAGTAAACCATGATAATAGACAGGACAGTAAACCATGATAAAGAGACCGGACAGTAAACCATGATGAAGAGATAAGACAGTAAACCATGATAAGACACATGACAGTAAACCATGATAAGACACAGGACTGTAAACCATGATAAGAGACAGGACAGTAAACCATGATAAGAGACAGGGCAGTAAACCATGATAAATAGACAGGACAGTGAAACAGGATGAAGAGACAGGACAGTAAACCATGATAAGAGACAGGACAGTGAACCATGATAAAGGGACAGGACAGTAAATTACGATAAAGAGACAGGACAGTAAACCATGATAAGACACAGGACAGTAAACCATGATGAAGAAACAGAACAGTAAACCATGATAAGACACAGGACAGTAAACCATGATGAAGAGACAGGACAATAAACCATGATAAGAGACAGGACAGTAAACCATGATGAAGAGACAGGACAGTAAACCATAATGAAGAGACAGGACAGTAAACCATGATAAGAGACAGGAGAGTAAACCATGATAAGAGACAGAACAGTAAGCCATGATAAAGAGATAAGACAGTAAACCATGATAAGAGACACGACAGTAAACCATGATAAGAGACAGGATAGTAAACCAGGATGAAGAGACAGGACAGTAAACCATGATAAAGGGACAGTAAATTAAGATAAAGAGACAGGACAGTAAACCAGGATGAAGAGACAGGACAGTAAACCATGATAAGAGACAGGACAGTAAACCATGATAAGACTCAGGACAGTAAACCATGATAAGACACAGAACAGTAAACCATGATGAAGAGACAGGACAGTAAACCATGATAAAGGGACAGTAAATTAAGATAAAGAGACAGGACAGTAAACCATGATGAAGAGACAGGACAGTAAACCATGATAAGAGACAGGACAGTAAACCATGATAAGAGACAGGACAGTAAACCATGATGAAGAGAAAGGACAGTAAACGATGATAAGACACAGAACAGTAAACCAGGATGAAGAGACAGGACAGTAAACCATGATAAGAGACAGGACAGTAAACCATGATAAGAGGCAGGACAGTAAACCAGGATGAAGAGACAGGACAGTTAACCAGGATGAAGAGACAGGACACAAAACCATGATAAGAGACAGGACAGTAAACCATGATAAGAGACATGACAGTAAACCAGGATGAAGAGACAGGACAGCAAACAATGATAAGAGATAGGACAGTAAACCATGATAAAGGGACAGGACAGTAAATTACGATAAAGAGACAGGACAGTAAACCATGATAAGAGACAGAACAGTAAACCATGATAAGAGACAGGTCAGTTAACCATGATAAAGAGATAAGACAGTAAACCATGATGAAGAGATAAGACAGTAAACCATGATATGACACAGGACAGTAAACCATGATAAGACACAGGACAGTAACCATGATAAGAGACAGGACAGTAAACCATGATAAGACACAGGACAGTAAACCATGATGAAGAAACAGAACAGTAAACCATGATAAGACACAGGACAGTAAACCATGATGAAGAGACAGGACAATAAACCATGATAAGAGACAGAACAGTAAACCATGATGAAGAGACAGGACAGTAAACCATAATGAAGAGACAGGACAGTAAACCATGATAAGAGACAGGAGAGTAAACCATGATAAGAGACAGAACAGTAAGCCATGATAAAGAGATAAGACAGTAAACCATGATAAGAGACACGACAGTAAACCATGATAAGAGACAGGATAGTAAACCAGGATGAAGAGACAGGACAGTAAACCATGATAAAGGGACAGTAAATTAAGATAAAGAGACAGGACAGTAAACCAGGATGAAGAGACAGGACAGTAAACCATGATAAGAGACAGGACAGTAAACCATGATAAGACTCAGGACAGTAAACCATGATAAGACACAGAACAGTAAACCATGATGAAGAGACAGGACAGTAAACCATGATAAAGGGACAGTAAATTAAGATGAAGAGACAGGACAGTAAACCAGGATGAAGAGACAGGACAGTAAACCATGATGAAGAGATAGGACAGTAAACCATGATAAGACACAGAACAGTAAACCAGGATGAAGAGACAGGACAGTAAACCATGATAAGAGACAGGACAGTAAACCATGATAAGAGACAGGACAGTAAACCAGGATGAAGAGACAGGACAGTAAACCATGATGAAGAGACAGGACAGTAAACCATGATAAGAGACAGGACAGTAAACCATGATAAAGAGATAAGACAGTAAACCAGGATGAAGAGACAGGACAGTAAACCATGATAAGAGATAAGACAGTAATCCATGATAAGAGACAGGACAGTAAACCTTGATAAAGGGACAGGACAGTAAATTACAATAAAGAGACAGGACAGTAAACCATGATAAAGAGACAGGACAGTAAACCATGATGAAGAGACAGGACAGTAAACCATGATAAGAGACAGGAGAGTAAACCATGATAAGAGACAGAACAGTAAACCATGATAAAGAGATAAGACAGTAAACCATGATAAAGAGACAGGACAGTAAACCATGATAAGAGACAGGACAGTAAACCATGATCAGAGACAGGACAGTAAATGATGATAAAGAGATAAGACAGTAAACCATGATAAGAGACAGGACAGTAAACCATGATGAAGAGGCAGGACAATAAACCATGATAAGAGACAGGACAGTAAACCATGATAAAGAGATAAGACAGTAAACCAGGATGAAGAGACAGGACAGTAAACCATGATAAGAGACAGGACAGTAAACCATGATTAAGAGACAGGACAGTAAACCATGATGAAGAGACAGGACAGTAAACCATGATAAGAGACAGGAGAGTAAACCATGATAAGAGACAGAACAGTAAACCATGATAAAGAGATAAGACAGTAAACCATGATAAAGAGACAGGACAGTAAACCATGATAAGAGACAGGAGAGTAAACCATGATAAGAGACAGAACAGTAAACCATGATAAAGAGATAAGACAGTAAACCATGATAAAGAGACAGGACAGTAAACCATGATAAGAGACAGGACAGTAAACCATGATGAAGAGACAGGACAGTAAACCATGATAAGAGACAGGAGAGTAAACCATGATAAGAGACAGAACAGTAAACCATGATAAGAGACAGAACAGTAAACCATGATAAGAGACAGGACAGTAAACCATGATAAGACACAGGACAGTAAACCATGATAAGAGACAGGACAGTAAACCAGGATGAAGAGACAGGACAGTAAACCATGATAAGAGACAGGACAGTAAACCATGATAAGAGACAGGACAGTAAACCAGGATGAAGAGACAGGACAGTAAACCATGATGAAGAGACAGGACAGTAAACCATGATAAGAGACAGGACAGTAAACCATGATAAAGAGATAAGACAGTAAACCAGGATGAAGAGACAGGACAGTAAACCATGATAAGAGATAAGACAGTAATCCATGATAAGAGACAGGACAGTAAACCATGATAAAGGGACAGGACAGTAAATTACAATAAAGAGACAGGACAGTAAACCATGATAAAGAGACAGGACAGTAAACCATGATGAAGAGACAGGACAGTAAACCATGATAAGAGACAGGAGAGTAAACCATGATAAGAGACAGAACAGTAAACCATGATAAAGAGATAAGACAGTAAACCATGATAAAGAGACAGGACAGTAAACCATGATAAGAGACAGGACAGTAAACCATGATCAGAGACAGGACAGTAAATGATGATAAAGAGATAAGACAGTAAACCATGATAAGAGACAGGACAGTAAACCATGATGAAGAGGCAGGACAATAAACCATGATAAGAGACAGGACAGTAAACCATGATAAAGAGATAAGACAGTAAACCAGGATGAAGAGACAGGACAGTAAACCATGATAAGAGACAGGACAGTAAACCATGATTAAGAGACAGGACAGTAAACCATGATGAAGAGACAGGACAGTAAACCATGATAAGAGACAGGAGAGTAAACCATGATAAGAGACAGAACAGTAAACCATGATAAAGAGATAAGACAGTAAACCATGATAAAGAGACAGGACAGTAAACCATGATAAGAGACAGGAGAGTAAACCATGATAAGAGACAGAACAGTAAACCATGATAAAGAGATAAGACAGTAAACCATGATAAAGAGACAGGACAGTAAACCATGATAAGAGACAGGACAGTAAACCATGATGAAGAGACAGGACAGTAAACCATGATAAGAGACAGGAGAGTAAACCATGATAAGAGACAGAACAGTAAACCATGATAAGAGACAGAACAGTAAACCATGATAAGAGACAGGACAGTAAACCATGATAAGACACAGGACAGTAAACCATGATAAGAGACAGGACAGTAAACCATGATAAGAGACAGGACAGTAAACCATGATTAAGAGACAGGACAGTAAACCATGATAAAGGGACAGGACAGTAAATTACAATAAAGAGACAGGACAGTAAACCATGATAAGAGACAGAACAGTAAACCATGATAAGAGACAGGACAGTAAACCATGATAAGAGACAGGACAGTAAACCATGATAAGAGACAGGACAGTAAACCATGATTAAGAGACAGGACAGTAAACCATGATGAAGAGACAGGACAGTAAACCATGATAAGAGACAGAACAGTGAACCATGATAAAGAGATAAGACAGTAAACCATGATAAAGAGACAGGACAGTAAACCATGATAAGAGACAGGACAGTAAACCATGATAAGAGATAAGACAGTAATCCATGATAAGAGACAGGACAGTAAACCATGATAAAGAGACAGGACAGTAAACCATGATGAAGAGACAGGACAGTAAACCATGATAAGAGACAGGAGAGTAAACCATGATAAGATACAGAACAGTAAACCATGATAAGAGACAGGACAGTAAACCATGATAAGAGACAGGACAGTAAACCATGATAAGAGACAGAACAGTAAACGATGATAAAGAGATAAGACAGTAAACCACGATGAAGAGACAGGACAGTAAACCATGATAAGAGACAGGACAGTAAACCATGATCAGAGACAGGACAGTAAACGATGATAAAGAGATAAGACAGTAAACCACGATGAAGAGACAGGACAGTAAACCATGATAAGAGACAGGACAGTAAACCATGATAAGAGACAGGACAGTAAACCATGATAAGAGACAGGACAGTAAACCATGATAAGAGACAGGACAGGTAACCAGGATGAAGAGACAGGACAGTAAACCATGATAAGAGACATGACAGTAAACCATGATGAAGAGACATGACTTTAAACCATGATAAAGGGACAGGACAGTAAATTAAGATAAAGAGACAGGACAGTAAACCAGGATGAAGAGACAGGACAGTAAACCATGATAAGAGACAGAACAGTAAGCCATGATAAGTGACAGGACAGTAAACCATGATAAGACTCAGGAGAGTAAACCATGATAAGACACAGGACAATAAAACATGATAAGAGACAGGACAGTAAACCATGATAAGAGACAGGACAGTAAACCATGATGAAGAGACAGGACAGTAAACCATGATAAGAGACAGGACAGTAAACGATGATAAAGAGATAAGACAGTAAACCATGATGAAGAGACAGGACAGTAAACCATGATAAGAGACAGGACAGTAAACCATGATAAGAGACAGGACAGTAAACCATGATAAGAGACAGGACAGTAAACCATGATAAGAGACAGGACAGTAAACCAGGATGAAGAGACAGGACAGTTAACCTGGATGAAGAGACAGGACACAAAACCATGAAAAGAGACAGGACAGTAACCCATGATAAGAGACAGGACAGGTAACCAGGATGAAGAGACAGGACAGTAAACCAGGATGAGGAGACAGGACAGTAAACCATGATAAGAGACAGAACAGTAAACCATGATAAGAGACAGGACAGTAAACCATGATAAGAGATAAGACAGTAATCCATGATAAGAGACAGGACAGTAAACCATGATAAAGGGACAGGACAGTAAATTACAATAAAGAGACAGGACAGTAAACCATGATAAGAGACAGAACAGTAAACCATGATAAGAGACAGGACAGTAAACCACGATAAGACACAGGACAGTAAACCATGATTAAGAGACAGGACAGTAAACCATGATGAAGAGACAGGACAGTAATCCATGATAAGAGACAGGAGAGTAAACCATGATCAGAGACAGGACAGTAAACGATGATAAAGAGATAAGACAGTAAACCATGATGAAGAGACAGGACAGTAAACCATGATAAGAGACAGGAGAGTAAACCATGATAAGAGACAGAATAGTAAACCATGATAAGAGACAGGACAGTAAACGATGATAAAGAGATAAGACAGTAAACCATGATGAAGAGACAGGACAGTAAACCATGATAAGAGACAGGAGCGTAAACCATGATACGAGACAGGATAGTAAACCATGATAAGAGACAGGACAGTAAACCATGATAAAGAGATAGGACAGTAAACCATGATGAAGAAACAGGACAGTAAACCATGATAAGAGACAGAACAGTAAGCCATGATAAAGAGACAGGACAGTAAACCATGATAAAGAGATAAGACAGTAAACCATGATAAGAGACAGGAGAGTAAACCATGATAAGAGACAGAACAGTAAACCATGATAAAGAGACAGGACAGTAAACCATGATAAGAGACAGGACAGTAAACCATGATAAGAGATAAGACAGTAATCCATGATAAGAGACAGGACAGTAAACCATGATAAAGAGACAGGACAGTAAACCATGAATAAGAGACAGGACAGTAAACCATGATAAGAGACAGAACAGTAAACCATGATAAGAGACAGGACAGTAAACCATGATAAGACACAGGACAGTAAACCATGATAAGAGACAGGACAGTAAACCATGATAAGAGACAGGACAGTAAACCATGATTAAGAGACAGGACAGTAAACCATGATAAAGGGACAGGACAGTAAATTACAATAAAGAGACAGGACAGTAAACCATGATAAGAGACATGACAGTAAACCATGATGAAGAGACAGGACAGTAAACCATGATAAGAGACAGGAGAGTAAACCATGATAAAGAGACAGGACAGTAAACCATGATAAGACACAGGACAGTAAACCATGATAAGAGACATGACAGTAAACCATGATAAGAGACAGGACAGTAAATCATGATTAAGAGACAGGACAGTAAACCATGATAAGAGACAGGAGAGTAAACCATGATAAGAGACAGAACAGTAAACCATGATAAGAGACAGGACAGTAAACCATGATAAAGAGATAAGACAGTAAACCAGGATGAAGAGACAGGACAGTAAACCATTATAAGAGATAAGACAGAAATCCATGATAAGAGACAGGACAGTAAACCATGATAAAGAGAAAGGACAGTAAACCATGATCAGAGACAGGACAGTAAACGATGATAAAGAGATAAGACAGTAAACTATGATGAAGAGACAGGACAGTAAACCATGATAAGAGACAGGACAGTAAACCATGATAAGAGACAGGACAGTAAACCATGATAAGAGACAGGAGAGGTAACCAGGATGAAGAGACAGGACAGTAAACCATGATAAGAGACATGACAGTAAACCATGATGAAGAGACATGACTTTAAACCATGATAAAGGGACAGGACAGTAAATTAAGATAAAGAGACAGGACAGTAAACCATGATAAGAGACAGGACAGTAAACCATGATAAGAGACAGAACAGTAAACCATGATAAGAGACAGGACAGTAAACCATGATAAAGAGATAAGACAGTAAACCAGGATGAGGAGACAGGACAGTAAACCATGATAAGAGACAGAACAGTAAACCATGATAAGAGACAGGACAGTAAACCACGATAAGACACAGGACAGTAAACCATGATTAAGAGACAGGACAGTAAACCATGATAAGAGACAGGAGAGTAAACCATGTTAAGAGACAGGACAGTAAACGATGATAAAGAGATAAGACAGTAAACCATGATGAAGAGACAGGACAGTAAACCATGATAAGAGACAGGAGAGTAAACCATGATAAGAGACAGAACAGTAAGCCATGATAAAGAGATAAGACAGTAAGCCATGATAAAGAGACAGGACAGTAAACCATGATAAGAGACAGAACAGTAAACCATGATAAGAGACAGAACAGTAAACCATGATAAGAGACAGGACAGTAAACCATGATAAGAGACAGGACAGTAAACCATGATAAGAGACAGGACAGTAAACATTGATGAAGAGATAAGACAGTAAACCATGATAAGATACATGACAGTAAACCATGATGAAGAGACATGACTTTATACCATGATAAAGGGACAGGACAGTAAATTAAGATAAAGAGACAGGACAGTAAACCAGGATGAAGAGACAGGACAGTAAACCATGATAAGAGACAGAACAGTAAACCATGATAAGAGACAGGACAGTAAACCATGATAACAGATAAGACAGTAATCCATGATAAGAGACAGGACAGTAAACCATGATAAAGGGACAGGACAGTAAATTACAATAAAGAGACAGGACAGTAAACCATGATAAGAGACAGGACAGTAAACCACGATAAGACACAGGACAGTAAACCATGATTAAGAGACAGGACAGTAAACCATGATGAAGAGACAGGACAGTAATCCATGATAAAGAGACAGGAGAGTAAACCATGATCAGAGACAGGACAGTAAACGATGATAAAGAGATAAGACAGTAAACCATGATGAAGAGACAGGACAGTAAACCATGATAAGAGACAGGAGAGTAAACCATGATAAGAGACAGAATAGTAAACCATGATAAGAGACAGGACAGTAAACGATGACAAAGAGATAAGACAGTAAACCATGATGAAGAGACAGGACAGTAAACCATGATAAGAGACAGGAGAGTAAACCATGATACGAGACAGGATAGTAAACCATGATAAGAGACAGGACAGTAAACCATGATAAAGAGATAGGACAGTAAACCATGATGAAGAAACAGGACAGTAAACCATGATAAGAGACAGAACAGTAAGCCATGATAAAGAGACAGGACAGTAAACCATGATAAAGAGATAAGACAGTAAACCAGGATGAAGAGACAGGACAGTAAACCATGATAAGAGATAAGACAGTAATCCATGATAAGAGACAGGACAGTAAACCATGATAAAGGGACAGGACAGTAAATTACAATAAAGAGACAGGACAGTAAACCATGATAAGAGACAGAACAGTAAACCATGATAAGAGACAGGACAGTAAACCACGATAAGACACAGGACAGTAAACCATGATTAAGAGACAGGACAGTAAACCATGATAAGAGACAGGAGAGTAAACCATGTTCAGAGACAGGACAGTAAACGATGATAAAGAGATAAGACAGTAAACCATGATGAAGAGACAGGACAGTAAACCATGATAAGAGACAGGAGAGTAAACCATGATAAGAGACAGAACAGTAAGCCATGATAAAGAGATAAGACAGTAAGCCATGATAAAGAGACAGGACAGTAAACCATGATAAGAGACAGAACAGTAAACCATGATAAGAGACAGAACAGTAAACCATGATAAGAGACAGGACAGTAAACCATGATAAGAGACAGGACAGTAAAGCATGATAAGAGACAGGACAGTAAACCATGATAAGAGACAGGACAGTAAACCATGATGAAGAGATAAGACAGTAAACCATGATAAGAGACATGACAGTAAACCATGATGAAGAGACATGACTTTAAACCATGATAAAGGGACAGGACAGTAAATTAAGATAAAGAGACAGGACAGTAAACCAGGATGAAGAGACAGGACAGTAAACCATGATGAGAGACAGAACAGTAAACCATGATAAGAGACAGGATAGTAAACCATGATAAGAGATAAGACAGTAATCCATGATAAGAGACAGGACAGTAAACCATGATAAAGGGACAGGACAGTAAATTACAATAAAGAGACAGGACAGTAAACCATGATAAGAGACAGAACAGTAAACCATGATAAGAGACAGGACAGTAAACCACGATAAGACACAGGACAGTAAACCATGATTAAGAGACAGGACAGTAAAACATGATGAAGAGACAGGACAGTAAACCATGATAAGAGACAGGAGAGTAAACCATGATAAGAGACAGAATAGTAAACCATGATAAGAGACAGGACAGTAAACGATGATAAAGAGATAAGACAGTAAACCATGATGAAGAGACAGGACAGTAAACCATGATAAGAGACAGGAGAGTAAACCATGATACGAGACAGGATAGTAAACCATGATAAGAGACAGGACAGTAAACCATGATAAAGAGATAGGACAGTAAACCATGATGAAGAAACAGGACAGTAAACCATGATAAGAGACAGAACAGTAAGCCATGATAAAGAGACAGGACAGTAAACCATGATAAAGAGATAAGACAGTAAACCATGATAAGAGACAGGACAGTAAACCATGATAAGAGATAAGACAGTAAACCATGATAAGAGACAGAACAGTAAACCATGATAAGAGACAGGACAGTAAACCATGATAAGACACAGGACAGTAAACCATGATAAGAGACACGACAGTAAACCATGATAAGAGACAGGACAGTAAACCATGATTAAGAGACAGGACAGTAAACCATGATAAAGGGACAGGACAGTAAATTACAATAAAGAGACAGGACAGTAAACCATGATAAGAGACATGACAGTAAACCATGATGAAGAGACAGGACAGTAAACCATGATAAGAGACAGGAGAGTAAACCATGATAAGGACAGAACAGTGAACCATGATAAAGAGATAAGACAGTAAACCATGATAAAGAAACAGGACAGTAAACCATGATAAGAGACAGGACAGTAAACCATGATAAGAAATAAGACAGTAATCCATGATAAGAGACAGGACAGTAAACCATGATAAAGAGACAGGACAGTAAACCATGATGAAGAGACAGGACAGTAAACCATGATAAGACACAGGAGAGTAAACCATGATAAGATACAGAACAGTAAACCATGATAAGAGACAGACCAGTAAACCATGATAAGAGACAGGACAGTAAACCATGATAAGACACAGGACAGTAAACCATGATAAGATACATGACAGTAAACCATGATAAGAGACAGGACAGTAAAACATGATTAAGAGACAGGACAGTAAACCATGATGAAGAGACAGGACAGTAAACCATGATAAGAGACAGGACAGTAAACCATGATAAGAGACAGGAGAGTAAACCATGATAAGAGACAGAACAGTAAACCATGATAAGAGACAGGACAGTAAACCATGATAAAGAGATAAGACAGTAAACCAGGATGAAGAGACAGGACAGTAAACCATTATAAGAGATAAGACAGAAATCCATGATAAGAGACAGGACAGTAAACCATGATAAAGAGAAAGGACAGTAAACCATGATCAGAGACAGGACAGTAAACGATGATAAAGAGATAAGACAGTAAACCATGATGAAGAGACAGGACAGTAAACCATGATAAGAGACAGGACAGTAAACCATGATAAGAGACAGGACAGTAAACCATGATAAGAGACAGGACAGTAAACCATGATAAGAGACAGGAGAGGTAACCAGGATGAAGAGACAGGACAGTAAACCATGATAAGAGACATGACAGTAAACCATGATGAAGAGACATGACTTTAAACCATGATAAAGGGACAGGACAGTAAATTAAGATAAAGAGACAGGACAGTAAACCATGATAAGAGACAGGACAGTAAACCATGATAAGAGACAGAACAGTAAACCATGATAAGAGACAGGACAGTAAACCATGATAAAGAGATAAGACAGTAAACCAGGATGAAGAGACAGGACAGTAAACCATGATAAGAGATAAGACAGTAATCCATGATAAGAGACAGGACAGTAAACCATGATAAAGGGACAGGACAGTAAATTACAATAAAGAGACAGGACAGTAAACCATGATAAGAGACAGAACAGTAAACCATGATAAGAGACAGGACAGTAAACCACGATAAGACACAGGACAGTAAACCATGATTAAGAGACAGGACAGTAAACCATGATAAGAGACAGGAGAGTAAACCATGTTCAGAGACAGGACAGTAAACGATGATAAAGAGATAAGACAGTAAACCATGATGAAGAGACAAGACAGTAAACCATGATAAGAGACAGAACAGTAAACCATGATAAGAGACAGGACAGTAAACCATGATAAGAGACAGGACAGTAAACCATGATGAAGAGATAAGACAGTAAACCATGATATGACACAGGACAGTAAACCATGATAAGACACAGGACAGTAAACCATGATAAGAGACAGGAGAGTAAACCATGATAAGAGACAGAACAGTAAACCATGATAAGAGACAGGACAGTAAACCATGATAAAGAGATAAGACAGTAAACCAGGATGAAGAGACAGGACAGTAAACCATTATAAGAGATAAGACAGAAATCCATGATAAGAGACAGGACAGTAAACCATGATAAAGAGAAAGGACAGTAAACCATGATCAGAGACAGGACAGTAAACGATGATAAAGGGATAAGACAGTAAACCATGATGAAGAGACAGGACAGTAAACCATGATAAGAGACAGGACAGTAAACCATGATAAGAGACAGGACAGTAAACCATGATAAGAGACAGGAGAGGTAACCAGGATGAAGAGACAGGACAGTAAACCATGATAAGAGACATGACAGTAAACCATGATGAAGAGACATGACTTTAAACCATGATAAAGGGACAGGACAGTAAATTAAGATAAAGAGACAGGACAGTAAACCATGATAAGAGACAGGACAGTAAACCATGATAAGAGACAGAACAGTAAACCATGATAAGAGACAGGACAGTAAACCATGATAAAGAGATAAGACAGTAAACCAGGATGAGGAGACAGGACAGTAAACCATGATAAGAGACAGAACAGTAAACCATGATAAGAGACAGGACAGTAAACCACGATAAGACACAGGACAGTAAACCATGATTAAGAGACAGGACAGTAAACCATGATAAGAGACAGGAGAGTAAACCATGTTAAGAGACAGGACAGTAAACGATGATAAAGAGATAAGACAGTAAACCATGATGAAGAGACAGGACAGTAAACCATGATAAGAGACAGGAGAGTAAACCATGATAAGAGACAGAACAGTAAGCCATGATAAAGAGATAAGACAGTAAGCCATGATAAAGAGACAGGACAGTAAACCATGATAAGAGACAGAACAGTAAACCATGATAAGAGACAGAACAGTAAACCATGATAAGAGACAGGACAGTAAACCATGATAAGAGACAGGACAGTAAACCATGATAAGAGACAGGACAGTAAACATTGATGAAGAGATAAGACAGTAAACCATGATAAGAGACATGACAGTAAACCATGATGAAGAGACATGACTTTATACCATGATAAAGGGACAGGACAGTAAATTAAGATAAAGAGACAGGACAGTAAACCAGGATGAAGAGACAGGACAGTAAACCATGATAAGAGACAGAACAGTAAACCATGATAAGAGACAGGACAGTAAACCATGATAACAGATAAGACAGTAATCCATGATAAGAGACAGGACAGTAAACCATGATAAAGGGACAGGACAGTAAATTACAATAAAGAGACAGGACAGTAAACCATGATAAGAGACAGGACAGTAAACCACGATAAGACACAGGACAGTAAACCATGATTAAGAGACAGGACAGTAAACCATGATGAAGAGACAGGACAGTAATCCATGATAAGAGACAGGAGAGTAAACCATGATCAGAGACAGGACAGTAAACGATGATAAAGAGATAAGACAGTAAACCATGATGAAGAGACAGGACAGTAAACCATGATAAGAGACAGGAGAGTAAACCATGATAAGAGACAGAATAGTAAACCATGATAAGAGACAGGACAGTAAACGATGACAAAGAGATAAGACAGTAAACCATGATGAAGAGACAGGACAGTAAACCATGATAAGAGACAGGAGAGTAAACCATGATACGAGACAGGATAGTAAACCATGATAAGAGACAGGACAGTAAACCATGATAAAGAGATAGGACAGTAAACCATGATGAAGAAACAGGACAGTAAACCATGATAAGAGACAGAACAGTAAGCCATGATAAAGAGACAGGACAGTAAACCATGATAAAGAGATAAGACAGTAAACCAGGATGAAGAGACAGGACAGTAAACCATGATAAGAGATAAGACAGTAATCCATGATAAGAGACAGGACAGTAAACCATGATAAAGGGACAGGACAGTAAATTACAATAAAGAGACAGGACAGTAAACCATGATAAGAGACAGAACAGTAAACCATGATAAGAGACAGGACAGTAAACCACGATAAGACACAGGACAGTAAACCATGATTAAGAGACAGGACAGTAAACCATGATAAGAGACAGGAGAGTAAACCATGTTCAGAGACAGGACAGTAAACGATGATAAAGAGGTAAGACAGTAAACCATGATGAAGAGACAGGACAGTAAACCATGATAAGAGACAGGAGAGTAAACCATGATAAGAGACAGAACAGTAAGCCATGATAAAGAGATAAGACAGTAAGCCATGATAAAGAGACAGGACAGTAAACCATGATAAGAGACAGAACAGTAAACCATGATAAGAGACAGAACAGTAAACCATGATAAGAGACAGGACAGTAAACCATGATAAGAGACAGGACAGTAAAGCATGATAAGAGACAGGACAGTAAACCATGATAAGAGACAGGACAGTAAACCATGATGAAGAGATAAGACAGTAAACCATGATAAGAGACATGACAGTAAACCATGATGAAGAGACATGACTTTAAACCATGATAAAGGGACAGGACAGTAAATTAAGATAAAGAGACAGGACAGTAAACCAGGATGAAGAGACAGGACAGTAAACCATGATGAGAGACAGAACAGTAAACCATGATAAGAGACAGGATAGTAAACCATGATAAGAGATAAGACAGTAATCCATGATAAGAGACAGGACAGTAAACCATGATAAAGGGACAGGACAGTAAATTACAATAAAGAGACAGGACAGTAAACCATGATAAGAGACAGAACAGTAAAGCATGATAAGAGACAGGACAGTAAACCACGATAAGACACAGGACAGTAAACCATGATTAAGAGACAGGACAGTAAAACATGATGAAGAGACAGGACAGTAAACCATGATAAGAGACAGGAGAGTAAACCATGATAAGAGACAGAATAGTAAACCATGATAAGAGACAGGACAGTAAACGATGATAAAGAGATAAGACAGTAAACCATTATGAAGAGACAGGACAGTAAACCATGATAAGAGACAGGAGAGTAAACCATGATACGAGACAGGATAGTAAACCATGATAAGAGACAGGACAGTAAACCATGATAAAGAGATAGGACAGTAAACCATGATGAAGAAACAGGACAGTAAACCATGATAAGAGACAGAACAGTAAGCCATGATAAAGAGACAGGACAGTAAACCATGATAAAGAGATAAGACAGTAAACCATGATAAGAGACAGGACAGTAAACCATGATAAGAGATAAGACAGTAATCCATGATAAGAGACAGGACAGTAAACCATGATAAAGAGACAGGACAGTAAACCATGATGAAGAGACAGGACAGTAAACCATGATAAGAGACAGAACAGTAAACCATGATAAGAGACAGGACAGTAAACCATGATAAGACACAGGACAGTAAACCATGATAAGAGACACGACAGTAAACCATGATAAGAGACAGGACAGTAAACCATGATTAAGAGACAGGACAGTAAACCATGATAAAGGGACAGGACAGTAAATTACAATAAAGAGACAGGACAGTAAACCATGATAAGAGACATGACAGTAAACCATGATGAAGAGACAGGACAGTAAACCATGATAAGAGACAGGAGAGTAAACCATGATAAGGACAGAACAGTGAACCATGATAAAGAGATAAGACAGTAAACCATGATAAAGAAACAGGACAGTAAACCATGATAAGAGACAGGACAGTAAACCATGATAAGAAATAAGACAGTAATCCATGATAAGAGACAGGACAGTAAACCATGATAAAGAGACAGGACAGTAAACCATGATGAAGAGACAGGACAGTAAACCATGATAAGAGACAGGAGAGTAAACCATGATAAGATACAGAACAGTAAACCATGATAAGAGACAGACCAGTAAACCATGATAAGAGACAGGACAGTAAACCATGATAAGACACAGGACAGTAAACCATGATAAGATACATGACAGTAAACCATGATAAGAGACAGGACAGTAAAACATGATTAAGAGACAGGACAGTAAACCATGATGAAGAGACAGGACAGTAAACCATGATAAGAGACAGGAGAGTAAACCATGATAAGAGACAGAACAGTAAACCATGATAAGAGACAGGACAGTAAACCATGATAAAGAGATAAGACAGTAAACCAGGATGAAGAGACAGGACAGTAAACCATTATAAGAGATAAGACAGAAATCCATGATAAGAGACAGGACAGTAAACCATGATAAAGAGAAAGGACAGTAAACCATGATCAGAGACAGGACAGTAAACGATGATAAAGAGATAAGACAGTAAACCATGATGAAGAGACAGGACAGTAAACCATGATAAGAGACAGGACAGTAAACCATGATAAGAGACAGGACAGTAAACCATGATAAGAGACAGGACAGTAAACCATGATAAGAGACAGGAGAGGTAACCAGGATGAAGAGACAGGACAGTAAACCATGATAAGAGACATGACAGTAAACCATGATGAAGAGACATGACTTTAAACCATGATAAAGGGACAGGACAGTAAATTAAGATAAAGAGACAGGACAGTAAACCATGATAAGAGACAGGACAGTAAACCATGATAAGAGACAGAACAGTAAACCATGATAAGAGACAGGACAGTAAACCATGATAAAGAGATAAGACAGTAAACCAGGATGAAGAGACAGGACAGTAAACCATGATAAGAGATAAGACAGTAATCCATGATAAGAGACAGGACAGTAAACCATGATAAAGGGACAGGACAGTAAATTACAATAAAGAGACAGGACAGTAAACCATGATAAGAGACAGAACAGTAAACCATGATAAGAGACAGGACAGTAAACCACGATAAGACACAGGACAGTAAACCATGATTAAGAGACAGGACAGTAAACCATGATAAGAGACAGGAGAGTAAACCATGTTCAGAGACAGGACAGTAAACGATGATAAAGAGATAAGACAGTAAACCATGATGAAGAGACAAGACAGTAAACCATGATAAGAGACAGAACAGTAAACCATGATAAGAGACAGGACAGTAAACCATGATAAGAGACAGGACAGTAAACCATGATGAAGAGATAAGACAGTAAACCATGATATGACACAGGACAGTAAACCATGATAAGACACAGGACAGTAAACCATGATAAGAGACAGGACAGTAAACCATGATAAGACACAGGACAGTAAACCATGATGAAGACTCAGGACAGTAAACCATGATAAGACACAGGACAGTAAACCATGATAAGAGACAGGACAGTAAACCATGATGAAGAGAAAGGACAGTAAACCATGATAAGAGACAGGAGAGTAAACCATGATAAGAGACAGGATAGTAAACCATGATAAAGAGACAGGACAGTAAACCATGATAAGAGACAGGA
>NC_074678.1:2612538-2672538 GCF_029448725.1 Salvelinus fontinalis | reverse complement strand
TCTAATTCAGTGTGCTGCTAGGACGCCCCTTTGTCCAGAAGACACAACCGAGTGTCTTTGTTTCCATCTAAACAATACAGTAATTATACTACAATCATTAGCTAAAACTACACTACCCACAATGACCTCACAACAAGTTCTAGCGATTTGTTTTTACAGGATTCCCGGATTCAAGTGAATTTAGGTCACTCTCATAAAACGTACTTTTATATGATAGGCTACCTCAGAATCATTGTGAGGTCTTCGTTGTAGACCAATAAGAAGGACGCAGTCACAGATAGGGTGGCGCACAATTGGCCCAACGTCAGGGGATGTTTTGGCCGGTGTGGGCCGTCATTGTAAAATAAGAATTTGTTCTTAACCGATTTTCCCTAGTTAAATAAAGGTTAAATAAAAAATTTAAAAATAAGTTAAACCCATCCAAGCAGGAAGTTAATTCAAGCCCCTCAGAAAATGTGTATCTCCATGATGAGGGCCTAGGTGGCGCCGCTGTGTAGTGCGAATGAGGGTGGTGTATAAAGTCACAGCAACAGAGAGCCAGGCGTACTCCTCTGCTTGGACTAACAGTGACAGGTAGGTAGAACTGAGAACTGACTGCCCTCACACTGGAATTAAAGGACTCTATCACCATTAACAAAAAGTCCCTTGGCTTGGTAACCTGTATACTTGCTCTGTTCTTGGGATGGGATGGACTGCCACACACTGTTACAGAAAGGATCTCTGTTCTTGGGATGGGAAGGACTGCCACCCACTGTTACAGAAAGGATCTCTGTTCTTTCATGAACATTTTCAATACAATAAAAAAATGACCTATACAGAACAAGGTAAGTCACATATACTTCCGCTGTTCTGACTAAATCAAGAACCTCACGAAGGATATATGAAACAATCACAACCGTTATAATGCCTCGATATGCCAGTAGATGTTTTGTATCAATGTGATAAAAAGTACACTCTGTCCTATACTATTTATTGTATCTGTGCAATGTAGTTTAACAGTTGCCTAATGTGCTTAGAAATGTATGACAAAGATACAGGATAATGCATAATGTAGGATTCAACATCGGTAAGGCAGGCACAATACATTATAATGAATGCAGAATTAGATTATGGTGTACATGTCATAAAGAGCATGGTGTACATGTCATAAAGAGCATGGTGTATATGTCATAGAGAGCATGGTGTACATGTCATAAAATGCATGGTGTACGTGTCATAAAGAACATGGTGTACATGTCATAAAGAACATGGTGTACATGTCATAAAGAACATGGTGTACATGTCATAAAGAACATGGTGTACGTGTCATAAAGAACATGGTGTACATGTCATAAAGAACATGGTGTACATGTCATAAAGAACATGGTGTATATGTCATAAAGAACATGGTGTACATGTCATAAAGAACATGGTGTACGTGTCATAAAGAACATGGTGTACATGTCATAAAGAACATGGTGTACATGTCATAAAGAACATGGTGTACGTGTCATAAAGAACATGGTGTACATGTCATAAAGAACATGGTGTACGTGTCATAAAGAACATGGTGTACATGTCATAAAGAACATGGTGTACATGTCATAAAGAACATGGTGTACATGTCATAAAGAACATGGTGTACGTGTCATAAAGAACATGGTGTACATGTCATAAAGAACATGGTGTACGTGTCATAAAGAACATGGTGTACATGTCATAAAGAACATGGTGTACATGTCATAAAGAACATGGTGTACATGTCATAAAGAACATGGTGTACGTGTCATAAAGAACATGGTGTACATGTCATAAAGAACATGGTGTACGTGTCATAAAGAACATGGTGTACATGTCATAAAGAACATGGTGTACGTGTCATAAAGAACATGGTGTACATGTCATAAAGAACATGGTGTACGTGTCATAAAGAACATGGTGTACGTGTCATAAAGAACATGGTGTACATGTCATAAAGAACATGGTGTACGTGTCATAAAGAACATGGTGTACATGTCATAAAGAACATGGTGTACGTGTCATAAAGAACATGGTGTACATGTCATAAAGAACATGGTGTACATGTCATAAAGAACATGGTGTACATGTCATAAAGAACATGGTGTACGTGTCATAAAGAACATGGTGTACATGTCATAAAGAACATGGTGTACGTGTCATAAAGAACATGGTGTACATGTCATAAAGAACATGGTGTACGTGTCATAAAGAACATGGTGTACATGTCATAAAGAACATGGTGTACGTGTCATAAAGAACATGGTGTACGTGTCATAAAGAACATGGTGTACGTGTCATAAAGAACATGGTGTACGTGTCATAAAGAACATGGTGTACGTGTCATAAAGAACATGGTGTACGTGTCATAAAGAACATGGTGTACATGTCATAAAATGCATGGGGTACATGTCATAAAGAACATGGTGTACGTGTCATAAAGAACATGGTGTACATGTCATAAAATGCATGGGGTACATGTCATAAAGAACATGGTGTACGTGTCATAAAGAACATGGTGTACATGTCATAAAATGCATGGGGTACATGTCATAAAGAACATGGTGTACGTGTCATAAAGAACATGGGGTACATGTCATAAAGAGCATGGTGTACATGTCATAAAGAACATGGTGTACATGTCATAAAGAACATGGTGTACATGTCATAAAGAACATGGTGTACGTGTCATAAAGAACATGGTGTACATGTCATAAAGAACATGGTGTACATGTCATAAAGAACATGGTGTACATGTCATAAAGAACATGGGGTACATGTCATAAAGAACATGGTGTACGTGTCATAAAGAACATGGTGTACATGTCATAAAGAACATGGTGTACATGTCATAAAGAACATGGTGTACATGTCATAAAGAACATGGTGTATATGTCATAAAGAACATGGTGTACGTGTCATAAAGAACATGGTGTACGTGTCATAAAGAACATGGTGTACATGTCATAAAATGCATGGGGTACATGTCATAAAGAGCATGGTGTACATGTCATAAAGAACATGGTGTACGTGTCATAAAGAACATGGTGTACATGTCATAAAGAACATGGTGTACATGTCATAAAGAACATGGTGTACGTGTCATAAAGAACATGGTGTACATGTCATAAAGAACATGGTGTACGTGTCATAAAGAACATGGTGTACATGTCATAAAGAACATGGTGTACATGTCATAAAGAACATGGTGTACGTGTCATAAAGAACATGGTGTACGTGTCATAAAGAACATGGTGTACGTGTCATAAAGAACATGGTGTACGTGTCATAAAGAACATGGTGTATATGTCATAAAGAACATGGTGTACGTGTCATAAAGAACATGGTGTACATGTCATAAAGAACATGGTGTACGTGTCATAAAGAACATGGTGTACGTGTCATAAAGAACATGGTGTACATGTCATAAAGAACATGGTGTACATGTCATAAAGAACATGGTGTACGTGTCATAAAGAACATGGTGTACGTGTCATAAAGAACATGGTGTACATGTCATAAAGAACATGGTGTACGTGTCATAAAGAACATGGTGTACATGTCATAAAGAACATGGTGTACGTGTCATAAAGAACATGGTGTACATGTCATAAAGAACATGGTGTACATGTCATAAAGAACATGGTGTACATGTCATAAAGAACATGGTGTACATGTCATAAAGAACATGGTGTACATGTCATAAAGAACATGGTGTACATGTCATAAAGAACATGGTGTACATGTCATAAAGAACATGGTGTACATGTCATAAAGAACATGGTGTATATGTCATAAAGAACATGGTGTACGTGTCATAAAGAACATGGTGTACATGTCATAAAGAACATGGTGTACGTGTCATAGAGAACATGGTGTACATGTCATAAAGAACATGGTGTACGTGTCATAAAGAACATGGTGTACATGTCATAAAATGCATGGGGTACATGTCATAGAGAGCATGGTGTACGTGTCATAAAGAACATGGGGTACATGTCATAAAGAACATGGTGTACATGTCATAAAGAACATGGTGTACGTGTCATAAAGAACATGGTGTACATGTCATAAAGAACATGGTGTACGTGTCATAAAGAACATGGTGTACGTGTCATAAAGAACATGGTGTACGTGTCATAAAGAACATGGTGTACATGTCATAAAGAACATGGTGTATATGTCATAAAGAACATGGTGTACGTGTCATAAAGAACATGGTGTACGTGTCATAAAGAACATGGTGTACATGTCATAAAGAACATGGTGTACATGTCATAAAGAACATGGTGTACGTGTCATAAAGAACATGGTGTACGTGTCATAAAGAACATGGTGTACATGTCATAAAGAACATGGTGTACGTGTCATAAAGAACATGGTGTACGTGTCATAAAGAACATGGTGTACATGTCATAAAATGCATGGGGTACATGTCATAAAGAACATGGTGTACGTGTCATAAAGAACATGGTGTACATGTCATAAAATGCATGGGGTACATGTCATAAAGAACATGGTGTACGTGTCATAAAGAACATGGTGTACATGTCATAAAGAACATGGTGTACGTGTCATAAAGAACATGGTGTACGTGTCATAAAGAACATGGTGTACGTGTCATAAAGAACATGGTGTACATGTCATAAAATGCATGGTGTACGTGTCATAAAGAACATGGTGTACGTGTCATAAAGAACATGGTGTACGTGTCATAAAGAACATGGTGTACATGTCATAAAGAACATGGTGTACGTGTCATAAAGAACATGGTGTACGTGTCATAAAGAACATGGTGTACGTGTCATAAAGAACATGGTGTACATGTCATAAAATGCATGGTGTACGTGTCATAAAGAACATGGTGTACGTGTCATAAAGAACATGGTGTACGTGTCATAAAGAACATGGTGTACGTGTCATAAAGAACATGGTGTACATGTCATAAAGAACATGGTGTACGTGTCATAAAGAACATGGTGTACGTGTCATAAAGAACATGGTGTACGTGTCATAAAGAACATGGTGTACGTGTCATAAAGAACATGGTGTACATGTCATAAAGAACATGGTGTACGTGTCATAAAGAACATGGTGTACGTGTCATAAAGAACATGGTGTACATGTCATAAAGAACATGGTGTACATGTCATAAAGAACATGGTGTACGTGTCATAAAGAACATGGTGTACATGTCATAAAGAACATGGTGTACATGTCATAAAGAACATGGTGTACGTGTCATAAAGAACATGGTGTACGTGTCATAAAGAACATGGTGTACATGTCATAAAGAACATGGTGTATATGTCATAAAGAACATGGTGTACATGTCATAAAGAACATGGTGTACATGTCATAAAGAACATGGTGTACATGTCATAAAGAACATGGTGTACATGTCATAAAGAACATGGTGTACATGTCATAAAGAACATGGTGTACATGTCATAAAGAACATGGTGTACGTGTCATAAAGAACATGGTGTACGTGTCATAAAGAACATGGTGTACATGTCATAAAGAACATGGTGTACATGTCATAAAGAACATGGGGTACATGTCATAAAGAACATGGTGTACGTGTCATAAAGAACATGGTGTACGTGTCATAAAGAACATGGTGTACATGTCATAAAGAGCATGGTGTACATGTCATAAAGAACATGGTGTACATGTCATAAAGAACATGGTGTACATGTCATAAAGAACATGGTGTACATGTCATAAAGAACATGGTGTACATGTCATAAAGAACATGGTGTACATGTCATAAAGAACATGGTGTACATGTCATAAAGAACATGGTGTACATGTCATAGAGAGCATGGTGTACGTGTCATAAAGAACATGGTGTACATGTCATAAAGAACATGGTGTACGTGTCATAAAGAACATGGTGTACATGTCATAAAGAGCATGGTGTACATGTCATAAAGAACATGGTGTACGTGTCATAAAGAACATGGTGTACGTGTCATAAAGAACATGGTGTACGTGTCATAAAGAGCATGGTGTACATGTCATAAAGAACATGGTGTACGTGTCATAAAGAACATGGTGTACATGTCATAAAGAACATGGTGTACGTGTCATAAAGAACATGGTGTACATGTCATAAAGAACATGGGGTACATGTCATAAAGAACATGGTGTACATGTCATAAAGAACATGGTGTACGTGTCATAAAGAACATGGTGTACATGTCATAAAGAACATGGTGTACGTGTCATAAAGAACATGGTGTACATGTCATAAAGAACATGGTGTACATGTCATAAAGAACATGGTGTACATGTCATAAAGAACATGGTGTACATGTCATAAAGAACATGGTGTACGTGTCATAAAGAACATGGTGTACATGTCATAAAGAACATGGTGTACATGTCATAAAGAACATGGTGTACATGTCATAAAGAACATGGTGTACATGTCATAAAGAACATGGGGTACATGTCATAAAGAACATGGTGTACATGTCATAAAGAACATGGTGTACATGTCATAAAGAACATGGTGTACATGTCATAAAGAACATGGTGTACATGTCATAAAGAACATGGTGTACATGTCATAAAGAACATGGTGTACATGTCATAAAGAACATGGGGTACATGTCATAAAGAACATGGTGTACATGTCATAAAGAACATGGTGTACATGTCATAAAGAACATGGTGTACATGTCATAAAGAACATGGTGTACATGTCATAAAGAACATGGTGTACGTGTCATAAAGAACATGGTGTACATGTCATAAAGAACATGGTGTACATGTCATAAAGAACATGGTGTACATGTCATAAAGAACATGGTGTACATGTCATAAAGAACATGGTGTACGTGTCATAAAATGCATGGGGTACATGTCATAGAGAACATGGTGTACATGTCATAAAATGCATGGGGTACATGTCATAGAGAACATGGTGTACGTGTCATAAAGAACATGGGGTACATGTCATAAAGAACATGGTGTACATGTCATAAAGAACATGGTGTACGTGTCATAAAGAACATGGGGTACATGTCATAAAGAACATGGTGTACATGTCATAAAGAACATGGTGTACGTGTCATAAAGAACATGGTGTACGTGTCATAAAGAACATGGTGTACATGTCATAAAGAACATGGTGTACATGTCATAAAGAACATGGTGTACGTGTCATAAAGAACATGGTGTACGTGTCATAAAGAACATGGTGTACATGTCATAAAGAACATGGTGTACATGTCATAAAGAACATGGTGTACGTGTCATAAAATGCATGGGGTACATGTCATAAAGAACATGGTGTACGTGTCATAAAGAACATGGTGTACGTGTCATAAAATGCATGGGGTACATGTCATAAAGAGCATGGTGTACATGTCATAAAGAACATGGTGTATATGTCATAGAGAGCATGGTGTACATGTCATAAAGAGCATGGGTGTACATGTCATAAAGTGCATGGTATAACAGAGTAACAATGTCCTATTTTCTAATCCACAGGTCACTCATGTAGACATAAGTCTTGGCCTCTGATCAACACTCTCGAGTCCCTGCCTAAAACTCTCTGGCTCTGTGCAACCATTGTACTGACTTGAATGAGACTGACATACAGCTCTGTGGGATATATCCCTTTTGAAACCAATAGGAGGCGCTATCACGCAGCATGTGAGTTAAGGTCTGCAGAGGAGCTTTGGCCTAAAAGGCACAAACAAGTAGTGTGTGGAGGGAGTGAATGGAGGGGGCGAGTGGAGGGGGCTAGTAGAGGGGGTGAGTGGAGGAGGCTATTGGAAGGGGTGAGTGGAGAGGCATAGTGGGGGAAGCTAGTAGAGGGGGTGAGTGGAGGAGGCAAGTGGAGGGGGCGAGTGGAGGGGGTGAGTGGAGGAGGCTAATGTAGGGGGTGAGTGGAAGTGGTGAGTGAAGGGGGTGAGTGGAGGGGGTGAGTGGAAGTGGTGAGTGGAGGGGGTGAGTGGAGGAGGCTAGTGGAGTGGGTGAGTGGAGGAGGCTAGTGGAGGGGGTGAGTGGAGGAGGTGAGTGGAGGGGGTGAGTGGAAGTGGTGAGTGGAAGTGGTGAGTGGAAGTGGTGAGTGGAGGGGGTGAGTGGAGGAGGCTAATGTAGGGGGTGAGTGGAAGTGGTGAGTGGAGGGGGTGAGTGGAGGAGGCTAATGTAGGGGTGAGTGGAAGGGGTGAGTGGAAGTGGTGAGTGGAGGGGGTGAGAGGAGTAGGCTAATGTAGGGGGTGAGTGGAGGGGGTGAGTGGAAGTGGTGAGTGGAGGGGGTGAGTGGAAGGGGTGAGTGGATGGGGTGAGTGGAAGGGGTGAGTGGAAGTGGTGAGTGGAGGAGGCTAATGGAGGGAGTGAGTGGAAGTGGTGAGTGGAGGAGGCTAGTGGAGTGGGAGAGTGGAGGAGGCTAATGGAGTGGGTGAGTGGAGGAGGCTAATGGAGTGGGTGAGTGGAGGGAGTTAGTGGAAGTGGTGAGTGGAAGTGGTGAGTGGAGATAGTGAGTGGAGGAGGCTAGTGGATTGGATGAGTGGAGGAGGCTAATGTAGGGGGTGAGTGGAAGAGGCTAGTGGAGGAGGCAGGTGGAGGGGGTGAGTGGAGGAGGCTAGTGGAGGGGTGAGTGGAGGAGACTAGTGGAGGGAGTGAGTGAAGGAGTGTGTGGAGGGGTGAGTATAGGGGATGAGTGGAGGAGGCTAGTGAAGGTGGTGAGTGGAGGAGGCTAGTGGAGGGGGTGAGTGGAGGAGGCTAGTGGAGGGGGTGAGTGGAGGAGGTGAGTGGAGGGGGTGAGTGGAAGTGGTGAGTGGAAGTGGTGAGTGGAAGTGGTGAGTAGAGGGGGTGAGTGGAGGGGGTGAGAGGAGTAGGCTAATGTAGGGGGTGAGTGGAGGGGGTGAGTGGAGGAGGCTAATGTAGGGGTGAGTGGAAGTGGTGAGTGGAGGGGGTGAGAGGAGTAGGCTAATGTAGGGGGTGAGTGGAGGGGGTGAGTGGAAGTGGTGAGTGGAAGTGGTGAGTGGATGGGGTGAGTGGAAGGGGTGAGTGGAAGTGGTGAGTGGAGGAGGCTAGTGGAGTGGGAGAGTGGAGGAGGCTAATGGAGTGGGTGAGTGGAGGGAGTTAGTGGAAGTGGTGAGTGGAGGAGGCTAGTGGAGTGGGAGAGTGGAGGAGGCTAATGGAGTGGGTGAGTGGAGGGAGTTAGTGGAAGTGGTGAGTGGAGGAGGCTAGTGGAGTGGGAGAGTGGAGGAGGCTAATGGAGTGGGTGAGTGGAGGGAGTTAGTGGAAGTGGTGAGTGGAGGAGGCTAGTGGAGTGGGAGAGTGGAGGAGGCTAATGGAGTGGGTGAGTGGAGGGAGTTAGTGGAAGTGGTGAGTGGAGGAGGCTAGTGGAGTGGGAGAGTGGAGGAGGCTAATGGAGTGGGTGAGTGGAGGGAGTTAGTGGAAGTGGTGAGTGGAGATAGTGAGTGGAGGAGGCTAGTGGATTGGGTGAGTGGAGGAGGCTAATGTAGGGGGTGAGTGGAAGAGGCTAGTGGAGGAGGCAGGTGGAGGGGGTGAGTGGAGGAGGCTAGTGGAGGGGTGAGTGGAGGAGACTAGTGGAGGGAGTGAGTGGAGGAGTGTGTGGAGGGGTGAGTATAGGGGATGAGTGGAGGAGGCTAGTGAAGGTGGTGAGTGGAGGAGGCTAGTGGAGGGGGTGA
The DNA here is from genome assembly GCF_029448725.1 of Salvelinus fontinalis. NCBI lineage: Eukaryota > Metazoa > Chordata > Actinopteri > Salmoniformes > Salmonidae > Salvelinus > Salvelinus fontinalis. Next base: position 2,662,864 of record NC_074678.1, on the reverse strand, counting down.
GTGGAGGAGGCTAGTGGAGGGGGTGAGTGGAGGGGTGAGTGGAGGAGGCTAAGTGGAGGAGGCTAGTGGAGTGGGTGAGTGGAGGAGGCTAGTGGAGGGGGTGAGTGGAAGTGGTGAGTGGAAGTGGTGAGTGGAAGTGGTGAGTAGAGGGGGTGAGTGGAGGAGGCTAATGTAGGGGGTGAGTGGAAGTGGTGAGTGGAGGGGGTGAGAGGAGTAGGCTAATGTAGGGGGTGAGTGGAGGGGGTGAGTGGAAGTGGTGAGTGGAAGTGGTGAGTGGATGGGGTGAGTGGAAGGGGTGAGTGGAGGAGGCTAGTGGAGTGGGTGAGTGGAGGAGGCTAATGTAGGGGGTGAGTGGAAGTGGTGAGTGGAAGTGGTGAGTGGAGGGGGTGAGCGGAGGAGGCAAGTGGAGTGGGTGAGTGGAGGAGGTGAGTGGAGGGGGTGAGTAGAGGGGGTGAGTGGAAGTGGTGAGTGGAGGGGGTGAGTGGAGGAGGCTAGTGGAGTGGGTGAGCGGAGGAGGTGAGTGGAGGGGGTGAGTAGAGGGTTTGAGTGGAAGTGGTGAGTGGAGGGGGTGAGTGGAGGAGGCTAATGTAGGGGGTGAGTGGAATTGGTGAGTGGAGTGGGTGAGTAGAAGGGGTGAGTGGAAGTGGTGAGTGGAGGGGGTGAGTGGAGGAGGCTAGTGGAGGGAGTGAGATGAAGTGGTGAGTGGAGGGGGTGAGATGAAGTGGTGAGTGGAGGGGGTGAGTGGAGGAGGCTAATGGAGTGGGAGAGTGGAGGAGGCTAGTGGAGGAGGCTAGTGGAGGGGGTGAGTGGAGGAGGCTAGTGGAGGGGTGAATGGAGGAGGCTAGTGGAGGGGTGAGTGGAGGAGGCTAGTGGAGGGGTGAGTGGAGGAGGCTAGTGGAGGGGTGAGTGGAAGGTTGAGTATACGGGATGAATTCAAGAGGCTAGTGGAGGGGGCTGGTGGAGGGAGTGAGTGGAGGAGGCTAGTGGAGGAGGCTAGTGGAGGGAGTGAGTGAGGGAGGCTAGTGGAGGGAGTGAGTGGAGGAGGCTAGTGGAAGGGGTGAGTGGAGGAGGCTAGTGGAGGGGTGAGTGGAGGGGTGAGTATAGGGGATGAGTGGAGGAGGCTAGTGAAGGGGGTGAGTGGAGGAGGCTAGTGGAGGTGGTGAGTGGAGGAGGCTAGTGGAGGAGGCTAGTGGAGATGGTGAGTGGAGGAGTATGAGGAGGGGTGATTGGAGGGGGTGAGTGGAGGGGGTGAGTGGAGGAGGCTTGTGAAGGGGGTGAGTGGAGGAGGCTAGTGGAGGGGGTGAGTGGAGGGGGTGAGTGGAGGAGGCTAATGTAGGGGGTGAGTGGAAGTGGTGAGTGGAGGGGGTGAGTGGAGGAGGCTAGTGGAGGGGGTGAGTGGAGGAGGTGAGTGGAGGTGGTGAGTGGAAGTGGTGAGTGGAAGTGGTGAGTGGAGGGGGTGAGTGGAGGAGGCTAATGTAGGGGGTGAGTGGAAGTGGTGAGTGGAGGGGGTGAGTGGAAGGGGTGAGTGGAAGTGGTGAGTGGAGGGGGTGAGTGAAGGAGGCTAGTGGAGGGAGTGAGTGGAAGTGGTGAGTGGAGGGGGTGAGTGGAGGAGGCTAGTGGAGTGGATGAGTGGAGGAGGCTAATGTAGGGGGTGAGTGGAAGAGGCTAGTGGAGGAGGCTAGTGGAGGGGGTGAGTGGAGGAGGCTAGTGGAGGGGTGAGTGGAAGTGGTGAGTGGAGATAGTGAGTGGAGGAGGCTAATCGATTGGGTGAGTGGAGGAGGCTAATGTAGGGGGTGAGTGGAAGAGGCTAGTGGAGGAGGCTAGTGGAGGGGTGAGTGGAAGTGGTGAGTGGAGATAGTGAGTGGAGGAGGCTAGTGGAAGGGATGAATGGAAGAGGCTTGTGGAGGAGGCTAGTGGAGGGAGTGAGTGGATGAGGCTAGTGGAGGGAATGAGTGGAGGAGGCTAGTGGAGGGGGTGCGTGGAGGAGGCTAGTGGAGGGGTGAGTGGAAGGGTGAGTATAGGGGATGAATGGAAGAGGCTAGTGGAGGAGGCTAGTGGAGGGAGTGAGTGGAGGGGTGAGTATAGGGGATGAGTGGAGGAGGCTAGTGAAGGGGGTGAGTGGAGGAGGCTAGTGGAGGGGGTGAGTGGAGGAGGCTAGTGGAGGAGGCTAGTGGAGATGGTGAGTGGAGGAGTATGAGGAGGGGTGATTGGAGGGGGTGAGTGAAGTGGGTGAGTAGAGGAGGCTTGTGAAGGGGGTGAGTGGAGGAGGCTAGTGGAAGAGGCTAGTGGAGATGGTGAGTGGAGGGGTGAGTATAGGGGATGAGTGGAGGAGGCTAGTGAAGGGGGTGAGTGGAGGAGGCTAGTGGAGGGGGTGAGTGGAGGAGGCTAGTGGAAGAGGCTAGTGGAGATGGTGAGTGGAGGAGTATGAGGAGGGGTGATTGGAGGGGGTGAGTGGAGGAGGCTTGTGAAGGGGGTGAGTGAAGGGGGTGAGTGGAGGAGGCTTGTGAAGGGGGTGAGTGGAGGGGGTGAGTGGAGGAGGCTTGTGAAGGGGGTCAGTGGAGGAGGCTAGTGGAGGAGTGTGGAGGGCTAGTGGAGGACTGTGTGGAGCAGGCATGGAATAGAGACATGAATAGGCTCACTCGCCTCCCTGGCCTCTCATGTCCCCCCCGACCTTGTTATTCCTTCCTGTCCCGCTCTCCCTCTCCTCCTCCCTCTCCCTGGTGGTGTCCATGGATTGATGTGGAATTGAAAAACTGTATAGTTGAAAGAGATTGGGCAAAGGAAGTGGCTAATAAGTCTGGCTGCACGTCTGACTGGCTGACTTTGAAGTACTTAAATTAAATTATGGGCTGAAAGACAAATTCAACTCCATATTTTATCGAATCAGATGGCTTATACATCACAAAACCATTTGATGTTGCCACTTATTTGAATGATTACTTCATTGGCAAAGTGGGCAAACTTAGGCAAGAAATACCAACAACAAACAGGGAGCCAACGTAATTATGCATAGAAAACGGAATAATGAAAGAAAAGCATTGCAAGTAAAAATGTTATAAAGAGAGGGAGAGGTGGAAACACGATTGTTAACTATCAATAATGACAAACCTCCTGGCATTGACAACTTAGATGGAAAGCTACTGAGGATGGTAGCTGACTCTATAACCACTCGTATCTGTCATATCTTTAATCTGAGCATAGAGGAAAGTGTTTGTCCTCAGGCCTGGAGGGATGCCAATGTAATTCCGCTACCCAAGAGTGGTAAAGCAGCCTTTACTGGTTCTAACAGCAGACCTATCAGCTTGACGCCAGCTCTTAACAAACTGTTGGAAAAAATTGCGTTTGACCAAACACAATACTATTTCTCTGTAAACAAATTAACAACAGACTTTCAGCACGATAATGTATTTATTTAACCAGGCAAGCCAATTAAGATCAAATTCTTATTTACAATGACGGCCTACAATGGGCCAATTGTACGCCGCCCTATGGGACAATCACGGCCAGTTGTGATACAGCCTGGACTCAAACCAGGATCTGTAGTGACGCCTCTAGCATTCAGATGCAGTGCCTTAGACCGCTGCACCACTCGAGAGCTTATAGAGAAGGGCAGTCAACTTGTACTGCACTGACACAAATGACTGATGATTGGTTGAAAGAAATTGATAATAAGAAGATTGTGGGAGCTGTACTGTGAGATTTCAGTGCAGCCTTTGATGTTAATGACCATAACCTGTTATTGAAAAAACTTTGGCTTTTGGCTTTTTAACCTCTGCCATATTGTGGATTCAGAGCTATCTATCTAATATAAATCAAAGGGTTTTCTTTAATGGAAGCTTCTCTTATGTTAAACATGTAAAGTGTGGTGTACCGCAGGGCAGCTCTCTAGGCCCTCTACTCTTTTCTATTTTTGCCAATGACCAGCCACTGGCATGAAACAAAGCATGTGTGTCCATGTATGCTGATGATTCAACCATGTACGCATCAGAAACCCCAGTTAACTTCTTGCAACTATAGGGGGTGCTGTTTCGCATTAGCATAATTTTCTCTACAGATTAAACTGCCTAGTACTCAATTCTTGCTCATACAATATGCATATTATTGTTATTATTGGATAGAAAACACTCTCTAGTTTCTATAGCCGTTTGAATTATGTCTCTGAGTGGAACAGAACTCATTCTACAGCACTTTTCCTCCCAGTGAGTGAGTTTTCAGAACTCTTGGCCTCTGGTTCCAGATCAGTTTTAAAGCCACTGTAAATCCTATGAGGATACAAACACTGCCCACGCCTTCCTCTAGATGTCAGTAAGTGGTGACAATTTGAATGGAGTCGATTGCGCAATCATTGGCTCTATAAATCACCAAATACCGGAAGTAGCGTTCATTTGCGCTCAACGCAAGAAGGATATCTGACTGGCCTTTTTCCAAGCCTTGGTTTAGCCAGTAATATAGCGTCGGTCATCTTTTTACTCGTTATAGGTGTTAGAAACATCATAAGGTAGTTAATTTAAACCGTTTTATAGCAATTTATATCCGTTTAGTGCGATTTTGAGGCATTGCTTTGTAATAGACTTTGAAGCTCCGGGCACGTTTTGGGGTCCCGGTCGTACGTTAGTGGGCATTTCGACGGACAAGTGGACATCTTTCGACCAAAAGAAGATTAGACCCAAGAAAGGATTCATTGTCCAAGATTCTGATGGGAGAACAGCTCATAGTAAGAACAATTTATGATGATAAATCGTGTTTCTGTCGAAAAATGTTAAACGCTTATGCCGCCATTTTGTTTGCTATAGCTTCGCTTGGCGCAACCTGTATTGAAAAGTAAGGATAATTTAAAAAATGTAATTCCGCGATTGTATTAAGAATTAAATTGTCTATCAATTGCTGTCCACCCTGTATTTTTTAGTCAAGTTTATGAGTATTTATGTATAAGACTAGATCACTGTCTAATATGGTGCAGGACATTTTCTGACCAGCTGAGCTACTTTTGTCATTGTCTAACCATGATTTTGGTGGCTAAATATGCACATTTTCGAACAAACTCTATATGTATGTTGTAATATGATGTTACAGGGGTGTCATCTGAAGAATTCTGAGAAGGTTAGTGAAAAAATTAATATATTTTGGCGATGATAACGATATCGCTCTCTTTGGCTTGAATCAGTGGTCGGGTAACGTTTGCATATGTGGTATGCTAATATAACGATTTATTGTGTTTTCGCCGTAAAACACTTAGAAAATCTGAAATGTTGTCTGAATTCACAAGATCTGTGTCTTTCCATTGCTATGTGCTGTGTATTTTTAAGAAATGTTTTATGATGAGTAAATTGGTAATACACGTTGCTCTCTGTAGTAATTCTAGGAGCTTTGGTGAGATTTGTGATGCTGGCTGCAATGGCAAACTATGATTTATACCTGAAATATGCACATTTTTCTAACAAAACCTATCCTATACCATAAATATGTTATCAGACTGTCATCTGATGAGGTTTTTTCTTGGTTAGTGGCTATCAATATCTTAGTTTAGCCGAATTGGTGATAGCTACTGGTGTTGAGAGAAAATGGTGGACAAAGAAATATGGTGATTTTTGCTAACGTGTTTAGCTAATAGATTTACATATTGTGTCTTCCCTGTAAAACATTTTAAAAATCTGAAATGGTGGCTTTATTCACAGGATCTGTATCTTTCATTAGGTGTCTTGGACTTGTGATTTAATGATATTTAGATGCTACTATTTAATTGTGACGCTATGCTAGCGATGCTAATCAGTGTGTGTGTGGGGGGGGGGGGGGGGTGCTCCCGGACCCGGGATAGAGGCTCCTGAAAGGTTAATGAAGTCACTGAAACCCTTAAAAAAGATTTGCAGACTGTTTTGGATTGGGAGGCCAGTAATAAACTGGTCCTGAACATCTCTAAAACTAAGAGCATTTTATTTGGTACAAATCATTCCCTAGGTTCTAGACCTCAGCTGAATCTGGTAATGAACGGTGTGGCTGTTGAACAAGTTGAGAAGACTAAATTACTTGACGTTACCTTAGATTGTAAACTGTCATGGTCAGAACATATAGATTTAATGGTTGTACAGATGGGGAGAGGTCTGTCCGTAATGAAGAGATGCTCTGCTTTTTTGACACCACATTCCAAAAAGCAAATCCTGCAGGCTCTAGTTTTGTCTTATCTTGATTATTGTCCAGTCGTGTGGTCCAGTGCTGCAAGGAAAGACCTAGTTAAGCTGCAGCTGGCCCAGAACAGAGCGACACGTCTTGCACTTCATTGTAATCAGAGGGCTGATATAAATACTATGCCAGTCTCTCTTGGCTAAGAGTTGAGGAGAGACTGACTGCATCACTTCTTCTTTTAATAAGAAACATTCATGTGTTGAAAATCCATACTTGTTTGCATAGTCATGTAGATGTAATGATTTTTGTCGGGAGAAGGAGAAGAGGACCAAGGTGCAGCGTGGTAAGTATTCATAAATACGTTTCTTTAATAAATATGAACACTAACAAAACAACAACACGACAAATTAACAGTTCTGAAAGGTGACGACAAACACTACACAGAAAATAATCACCCACAACTCAAAGTGGGAAAACAGGCTACCTAAATATGGTTCTCAATCAGAGACAACGAAGACAGCTGCCTCTGATTGAGAACCACACACGGCCAAACACAAAGAAATAGACAACATAGAACACCAGACATAGAATGCCCACCCAAACTCACGCCCTGACCAACCAAAATCGAGACATAAAAAGGATCTCTACGGTCACGGTGTGACACTAGACATGCCACCAGGGTTCTTTTCACAGTCCCCAAATCCAGAACAAATTCAAGAAACTCCGTTCCATCTCATATTGCTCAATTGAACAGTAAACCTGGTTTAAAAAAACAGATAAAGCAACACCTCACGGCACAACGCCTCTCCCGTATTTGACCTAGATAGTTTGTGTGTATGTATGTACTGGTATTGACATTGATATATCGGCTAAATATACCTTTTTACATTCATTTTATTTTATTGATGTAGTTCTTTTTGAGCTGTTCTTGTCTATTAATGTTCTGTATTATGTCATGTTTTATGTTTTGTGTGGACCCCAGGAAGAATAGCTGTTGCTTTTTTTTAGGCTGGGTTAGGCTGCTAACCCAGCCTAAAACACAGCTAACCCAGCCTAAAACACAGCTAACCCAACCTAAAACACATCTAACCCAACCTAAAACAAAGCTAACCCAGCTTAAAATGATCGTCGGATATGGCAGGTTTCCAAACTATCACAGATTACAAAGGGAAATCCATCCATGAGCTGCCTAGTGACGCGTGCCTACCAGATTATCTAAATTCCTTCTATGCTCGCTTCGGAGGCAAGCAACACTGAACCATGCATGAAATTACCAGCTGTTCCGGAAGACTTGTGATTTCGCTCTCCATAGCCGATGTGAGTAAGACCTTGACACAGGTAAACATTCACAAGACCGCGGAGCCAGACGGATTACCAGGACGTGTACTCAGAGCATACGCTGACCAGCTGCCAAGTGTCTTCACTGACATGTTCAACCTCTCCCTGACCCAGTCTGTAATACCTACATGTTTCAAGCAGACCACCATAGTCCCTGTGCCCAAGAATGCCAAGGTAACGTGCCCAAATTACTATCGTCCCGTAGCACTCACATCTGTAGCCACAAAATTGAAAGGCTTTGAAAGGCTGGTCATGGCTCACATCAACTCCATCATCCCATACGACCTGGACCCACTCCAATCCGCATGACGCTCCAACAGATCCACAGATGATGCCATCTCGATTGCACTCCACACTGCCCTCTCCCATCTGGACAAGAGGAACACCTACGTGAGAATGCTGTTCGTTGACTATAGCTCATCGTTCAACACCATAGTGCCCTCCAAGCTCATCACCAATTTCAGGATCCTGGGATGGAACACTTCCCTCTGCAACTGGATCTTGAGGTGCGTTGAACAAGGGAAAACGTAGCTTGTGTTGGTCGTGAACAGTTGCTAATTTTAGCTAACAGTTTGAAAAGGTAGTGTGTGGCGAATGAAAATTGAGAAGATGGAGAACAGCGGAAGCGCTACTGGTGACTAAAGGCAATATTTGTAAATTAACTTGTAAATAAACGCTAACAAATGTTGAATATTGTTAGTTATGATGCATTTTATTATGTTGCTCAATGTACTTTTTTGTATTTAGCAGAGAAACTAGCTAACTACGTTAGCTAACTAGAAACTTAAGCAGCCTCGTCTTGAGCTAAGGAAACTATTATCTTGTTATGTTGTATTTCATGATTTAACTGGACCTACTCATCTGTAATGCTGCTGATCGATACATGGAGAAATTCTAAAGACAAATTTGATGGGGATTAAGAGGAGCGAGGCCTGTGAAATTGTAGCTGGAATGCTGTGAGATAAAAGTTATACTGTGACCTGGGAGACATGCGATGCGTAGTGAAGAAGTCTGAAGCGCAGGTGTGTGTTGCTATGCAGCTACCTCTCTTTGTCTTCCTCCTCTATCTCTTCTATTGCTAGCTTGTTCTCTCACTTTTTCAATGTCTCACTTACACACACAGAGAGAGAGAGAGGGAGAGAGAGGGAGAGAGAGAGAGAGAGAGAGAGAGAGAGAGAGAGAGAGAGAGAGAGAGAGAGAGAGAGAGAGAGAGAGAGAGAGAGAGAGAGAGAGAGAGAGAGAGAGAGAGAGAGAGAGAGAGAGAGAGAGAGAGAGAGAGAGAGAGAGAGAAAGAGAGAGAGAGAGAGACCCGGAAAAAACATAGAGACCCGGAAAACCTGAGTCTACGCCTTCACTATGGTGAATCACTAAAACATTGCAGAAATACACTACGGAAAAAGAAGGAACGGCACGTCAGAAATCAGCTCAATGTAATTGAAGAATTCATAGACTAACCAATTCTGGGAAAATTGGAGAACACTAAACAAACAACAACACAAAGAATTATCTATCCAAAATGGAGATGTATGGGTAAACCACTTCTCCAATCTATTTGGCTCTATAACAAAGAATAAAGAGCAAAAACATATACATGATCAAATACAAATCCTAGAATCAACTATTAAAGACAACCAGAACCCACTGGATTCTCCAATTACCTTGAATGAGTTTCAGGACAAAATACAAACCCTCCGACCCAAAAAGGTCTGTGCTGTTGATGGTATCCTTAATGAAATGATCAAATATACAGACAACAAATTCCAATTGGCTATACTAAATCTCTTTAACATCGTCCTTAGCTCTGGCATCTTCCCCAATATTTGGAACCAAGGACTGATCACCCCAATCCACAAAAGTGGAGACAAATTTGACCCCAATAACTACCGTGGAATATGCGTCAACAGGAAAATACTCTGCATTATCATTAACAGCAGACTCATACATTTCCTCAATGAAAACAATGTACTGAGCAAATGTCAAATTGGCTTTTTACCAAATTACCGTACAACAGACCATGTATTCACCCTACACACCCTAATTGACAACCAAACAAACTAAAACAAAGGCAAAGTCTTCTCATGCTTTGTTGATTTCAGAAAAGCCTTCGACTCAATTTGGCATGAGGGTCTGCTTTTCAAATTGATGTAAAGTGGTGTTGGGGGAAAACATACCACGTTATAAAATCCTTGTACACAAACAACAAGTGTGCGGTTAAAATTGGCAAATTTGGCACATTTCTTCACACAGGGTCGTGGGGTGAGACAGGGATGCAGCTTAAGCCCCACCCTCTTCAACATATATATCAACAAATTGGCGCGGGCACTAGAACAGTCTGCAGCACCCGGACTCACCCTACTAGAACCTGAAGTCAAATGTCTACTGTTTGCTGATGATCTGGTGCTTCTGTCACCAACCAAGGAGGGCCTACAGCAGCACCTAGATCTTCTGCACAGATTCTGTCAGACCTGGGCCCAGACAGTAAATCTCAGTAAGACCAAAATAATGGTGTTCCAAAAAAGGTCCAGTCGCCAGGACCACAAATTCCATCTAGACACTGTTGCGCTAGAGCACACAAAAAACTATACATACCTCGGCCTAAACATCAGCGCCACAGGTAACTTAGCTGTGAACGATCTGAGAGACAAGGCAAGAAGTGCATTCTATGCCATCAAAAGAAACATAAATTTCAACATACCAATTAGGATCTGGCTAAAAATACTTGAATCAGTCATAGAGCCCATTGCCCTTTATGGTTGTGAGGTCTGGGGTCCGCTCACCAACCAAGAATTCACAAAATGGGACAAACACCAAATTGAGACTCTGCATACAGAATTCTGCAAAAATATCCTCCGTGTACAACGTAGAACACCAAATAATGCATGCAGAGCAGAATTTGGCCGATACCCACTAATTATCAAAATCCAGAAAAGAGCCGTTAAATTCTACAACCACCTAAAAGGAAGTGATTCCCAAACCTTCCATAACAAAGCCATCGCCTACAGAGAGATTAACCTGGAGAAGAGTCCCCTAAGCAAGCTGGTCCTGGGGCTCTGTTCACAAACGCAAACACACCCCACAGAGCCCCAGGACAACAGCACAATTAGACCCAACCAAATCATGAGAAAACAAAAAGATAATTACTTGACACATTGGAAAGAATGAACAAAAAAACAGAGCAAACTAGAATGTTATTTGGCCCTAAACAGAGAGTACACAGTGGCAGAATACCTGACCCCTGTGACTGACCCAAACTTAAGGAAAGCTTTGACTATGTACAGACTCAGTGAGCATAGCCTTGCTATTGAGAAAGGCGCGGTAGGCAGACCTGGCTCTCAAGAGAAGACAGGCTATGTGCTCACTGCCCACAAAATGAGGTGGAAACTGAGCTGCACTTCCTAACCTCCTGCCAAATGTATGAACATATTAGAAAGACATATTTCCCTCAGATCACACAGATCCACAAAGAATTCGAAAACAAATCCAATTTTGATAAACTCCCATATCTACTTGGTGAAATTCCACAGTGTGCCATCACAGCAACAAGATGTGTGACCTGTTGCCACAAGAAAAAGACAACCAGTGAGGAACAAACACCATTGTAAATACAACCCATTATTATGCCTATTTATTTTCCATTGTGTACTTTAACCATTTGTACATTGTTACAACACTGTATATATATAATGTGACATTTGTAATGTCTTTATTGTTTTGAAACTTCTGTATGTGTAATGTTTACTGTTAATTTTTATTGTTTATTTCACTTTTGTATATTATCTACCTCACTTGCTTTGGCAATGTTAACACATGTTTCCCATGCCAATAAAGCCCCTTGGATTGAATTGAATTGAATTGAATTGAGAGAGAGAGAGAGAGAGAGACAGAGAGAGAGAGAGTGAGAGAGAGAGAGAGAGAGACAGAGAGATAGACAGAGAGAGAGAGAGACAGAGAGAGAGACAGAGAGAGAGAGAGAGAGAGAGAGAGAGAGAGAGAGAGAGAGAGAGAGAGAGAGAGAGAGAGAGAGAGAGAGATAGACAGAGAGAGAGAGAGAGACAGAGAGAGAGACAGAGAGACAGAGAGAGAGAGAGAGAGAGAGAGAGAGAGAGAGAGAGAGAGAGAGAGAGAGAGAGAGAGAGAAAGAGAGAGAGACAGAGACAGAGACAGAGACAGAGACAGAGAGAGACAGAGACAGAGAGAGAGAGAGAGACAGAGAGAGAGAGAAAGAGAGAGAGAGAGCAGCTGCTGACTTAGTGACATGTGATTGTTGTTAATGTTAATTTATGTTGTCACATTGTGTCACACAGGTACAAGGACCTCATTGATGGGCATCAGAAGGCGGGGCAGGGGAGAAGGATGTAGGAGTTCTACTCCATCATAGAGGAGGTGCTCTCTGGTGATCCTGCGGTGACCCCCGCAGTCATTATATAATCTTTTTCAATTCACAACACTCACACTGTCACACACAAACCAACCCCACACACAACCTATAGCACACAATACTAATTACACTGTCAGTCAACACAGCACCTCTACAAACACTGCACACACACACAGCACGTTACAGTAACACTGACACCCTCTCATTCTCTCCCTCTACTTCAACACCTTATAACCTTTATGCCAACACCACTCGCCGCACTCAAACCAAAAAAAGAAGACCAAAAGAGCATTTGACGCTGCACTCTAGAATTTCACAGAACAGTAGCCTAAATCTGAAGCCAAACGTGACCTCTACCACTGGCAGCTGCTCTACAGAAGGCCACTTCACATAGTCAGGCACCAGCTGTGTGAGGCCTGGGACCACTTGAATGAAGTGGTGAAGCAATGTTCATTTGCTGAGCTTGAACCGGTCTGCCACTCCCCTGAAACGTTCGTGGTTGGCAATCAGCCACAGGGAGGCCAACACCCTATTTTCAATGAGTCCACCAGGTCTTCACACAGTATCTGGAACAAAGCAAAATAAGAATCTGTTAGCTTTCAGGTAAAAACACTCCACAATCTGTTATTCATTGGTGTTGTTGTGTAACTGGTGTGAAATGGCTAGCTAATTAGCGGTGCACGCCCTAGTAGCGTTTCAATCGGGGACTTCACTCTCTTTCTCTCTGAGACCTTGAAGTAGTTGTCTCCCTTGCACTTGCAAGGACCGCAGCTTTTGTGGAGCGATGCTTCGAGGGTGGCTGTTGTCGATGTGTGCCGAGGTTTCCTGGTTCAAGCCCAGGTTAGGGGCGGGGAGAGGGGCGGGGTTAGGGGCGGGGAGAGGGATGGAAGAAATACTGTTACAGTTGCAATGCAAAATCGGCCAGTAGATGGTTTCAGGAGCGTGTTGATTGGCAGCTTACATTTTTTATTTTATTATTTTACCTATATTTAACTAGGCAAGTCAGTTTTTAAGAACAAATTCTTATTTTCAATGACGGCCTACCGGGGAACAGTGGGTTAACTGCCTTGTTCAGGGGCAGAATGACAGATTTGTACCTTGTCAACATAAGTTTACAATGCAGAGTATTTTTAATAGTATAAATTATGAGGATGGTATCACTAAATTAATTAATTATTGGTAAATAATATACACTGAAACATCATGTATTGGCCCATATTTTGATATTTATACAAATATAAGTTTGCTTGCTTTAAAGAGGCAATTCTACTGACCAACCACAATGCAAATGGAGATTGTGGTTGGCTAGCTAGCTAAATCCTTGCGGTTTGTTTGTATTATGATTGATTTTCTTCAAGACATCAGACAGCGTTCGGACATTATTTAACCTGTCTAGCCCCCTAGCGGAACCCCCCCCCACATTCCACTGAAAAGGCAGCGTGCGAAATTCAAAAAATATTTTTTTGAAATGTTTAACTTTCACACATTAACAAGTCCAATACAGCAAATGAAAGATAAACATCTTGTGAATACAGCCAACATGTCCGATTTTTTAAATGCTTTATAGCGAAAACACCACGTATATTTATGTTAGCTCACCACCAAATACAAAAAAGCACAGACATTTCTTTCACAGCACAGGTAGCTTGCACAAAACCCCCAAATAGAGATAGAATTAGTCACTAACCAAGAAACAACTTCATCAGATGACAGTCTTATAACATGTTATACAATAAATATATGCTTTGTTTGAAAAATGTGCATATTTCAGGTATAAATCATAGTTTTACATTGCAGCTACAATCACAAATATCACCAAAGCAGCTAGAATAACTACAGAGAGCAACGTGAAATACCTAAATACTCATCATAAAACATTTATGAAAAATACATGGTGTACAGCAAATGAAAGACAAACATCTTGTGAATCCAGCCAATATTTCAGATTTTTTAAGTGTTTTACAGCGAAAACACAATATAGCATTATATTAGCTTACCACAATAGCCAAAAACACAACCCATTTATCAGCAGCAAAAGTTAGCGATCGCAAAAAAACAGCAAAAGATATATTATTTTTCACTAACCTTTGGACAAACCTTATCAGATGACAGTCCTATAAACATCAGGTTATACAATACACTTACGTTTTGTTCGAAAATGTGCATATTTAGAGCTGAAATCCGTGGTTATACATTGTGAAAATGTAGCAACTTTTTCCCAGAATCTCTGGATATATTTCTGACACTCACCTAATCTGACCAAATAAGTCATCATAAACTTTACTAAAAAATACATGTTGTACAGCAAATGAAAGATACACTAGTTCTTAATGCAATCGCCGTGTTATAATTCTAAAAATAACTTAAGTACGACATACAGCTTACGTTATAGCGAGACAGCGCCTGCAATGAGGGCGGAAAATAGTACTAAACACTTTCCACAGAAATACGAAATAACATCATAAATGGTTCCTACTTTTGCTGAGCTTCCATCAGAATCTTGTACAAGGGGTCCTTTGTCCAGAACAATCGTTGTTTGGTTTTAGAATGTCCTTTTCTCCTGTCGAATTAGCAACCAAAGCTAGCCAAGTGGCGCAAAGCTGTCCATCTTCACCAAACGCAGAGAACGGAACATGCCAAAACTCCCGATAAACTTTCAATAATCTGATAAAACTACATTGAAAAAACATACTTTACTTTGATATTATCACGTGTCAAATAAAATCAAGGCCGGAGATATTAGCCGTCTATAAGGAAAGATTTTCAGAAGGCAATCCAGTGTTCCTTCCCGCGCCTTGCTGAACAAAGGAAATTTGGGGTCACGTCATTCCAAGAGCTCTCGTTTGACCTCAGATCAAGCTATACACCCCATTTCCCCTCTCACTGCCTGTTGACATCTAGTGGAAGGCGTATGAAGTGCATGTATATCCATAGATTTCAAGCAAATGAATAGGAAGGCCCTGGAACAGAGCCTCGATTTCAGATTTTTCACTTCCTGACAGGAAGTTTGCTGAAAAATGAGTTCTGTTTTACTCACAGATATAATTCAAACGGTTTTAGAAACTTGAGAGTGTTTTCTATCCAATAGTAATAATAATATGCATATTGTACGATCTAGAATAGAGTACGAGGCCGTTTAAATTGGGCACAATTTTATCCCAAAGTGAAAATAGCGCCCCCTATCCCAAAGAAGTTAAGAGAAGTAGGCACTTATTATACATAATACATCTGATACAAAATACAATAAGCGACTGTATCGCAAATTACGCCACCCATTTGAAAGTGACCTGAAAGGAGAGGTCACTGTATGTTGGGATCCCCTCCTCCGAATAATTCAGTATTCCCCAGGAATCATATTCAATCCCATCAATAGCGACTGCTAGCAGTGGTGGAAACAGTACCCAACTTTCATACTGGAGTAAAAGTAAAGATACCTTCATAGAAAATGACTCAAGTAAAAGTCACCCAGTAAAATACTACTTGAGTAAAAGTCTAAAAGTATTTGGTTTAAAATATATTTAACTATCAAAAGTAAATGCAATTGCTAAAATATACTTAAGTATCAAAAGTAAAAGTAAAATGATAAACAATTTAAAATTCCTTATATTAAGCAAACCAGACGCCACACATAATTAACAAACAAAGCATGTGTGTTTAGTGAGTCCACCAGATCAGAGGCAGAGGATGACCAGGGATGTTCTCTGTTTAGTGAGTCCACCAGATCAGAGGCAGTAAGGATGACCAGGGATGCTCTCTGTTTAGTGAGTCCACCAGATCAGAGGCAGTAAGGATGAACAGGGATGCTCTCTGTTTAGTGAGTCCACCAGATCAGAGGCAGTAAGGATGACCAGGGATGTTCGGTTAATAAGTGCGTGAATTTGACAATTTTTCTGTCCTGCTAAGCATTCACAATGTAACGACTACTTTTGGGTGTTAAGGAAAATGTATGGAGTAAAAAAAAGTACAAAAAATAAAAGTAAAAGTTGTCAAAAATATAAATTGTAAAGTAAAGATACCCCAAAAAACTACTTAAGTAGTACTTTAAAGTATTTTCACTTAAGTACTTTACACCACTGACTGCTAGTAGGGGAAGCAGTGCTTCAAAAGGATCAGGACAAAATTAAAAATATTATCCACATTTGCTCCAGAGCAGCTGGTCTTCTTGCCATATCCACTCCAATTTTGCCACTAACTAACAGAAACAAACAGAAATGGAACGTCTGTGTTAAAAACGTTTAACAAACTCTGCTGGAAACAAACATAGTTCGCCGCCAGCCTTCGCAAACGGAAGTCTTGTTGAACACACTTCTGAGGGTAGGCAACAACACATTTGTCGCACTGACTCTAAACACCGACCCCTCAGGGGTGCGTGCTTAGTCCCCTCCTGTACTCCCTGTTCACCCACGACTGCGTGGCCGCGCACGTCTCCATCATTAAGTTTGCTGATGACGGTGGTTGGCCTGATCACCGACAACAATGAGAGAGCCTATAGGGAGGAGGTCAGTGACCTGGCAGTGTGATGCTAGGACAACAACCTCTCCCTCAACATCAGGAAGACAAAGGAGCTGATCGTGGACTACAGGAAACGGAGAGCCCAGCACGCCGCCATCAACATAGACAGAGCTGTAGTGGACAGGTCGAGATCTTAAAGTTAATCGGTGTCCACATCACCAAGGAATTATTACGGTCCACACACACCTACACAGTCGTGAAGAACTCACAAAAAGGCCTCTGCCCCTCAGTAGACTGAAAAGAATTGGCATGGGCCCTCAGATCCTCAAAAAGTTCTACAGCTGCACCATTAAGAGCATCCACCAAGACAGTTTACAACACAGTTCACAACACAGTCACCAGCAGAGTTTACAACACAGTCTACAACACAGTTCACAACACAGTCACCAGCAGAGTTTACAACACAGTCTACAACACAGTTTACAACACATTCACCAGCAGAGTTTACATCACAGTCTACAACACAGTTCACAACACAGTCACCAACACAGTTTACAACACAGTTCCCAACACAGTCACCAACACAGTCTCCAACACAGTCACCAACACAGTTTACAACACAGTCTACAACACAGTTTACAACACAGTTTACAACACAGTCACCAACACAGTTTACAACACAGTCACCAACACAGTTTACATCACAGTCACCAACAGGGTTTACAACACAGTCTACAACACAGTCACCAACACAGTTTACAACACAGTCACCAACACAGTTTACATCACAGTCACCAACACGGTTTACAACACAGTCACCAACAGGGTTTACAACACAGTCTACAACACAGTTTACAACACAGTCACCAACACAGTTTACAACACAGTCACCAACACAGTTTACAACACCGTCACCAACACAGTTTACAACACAGTCACCAGCAGAGTTTACAACACAGTCTACAACACAGTTTACAACACAGTTCACAACACAGTCACCAGCAGGGTTTACAACACAGTCTACAACACAGTTTACAACACAGTCACCAACACAGTTTACAACAGTCACCAACACAGTTTACAACACATTCACCAACACAGTTTAAAACACCATCACCAACACAGTTTACAACACAGTTTACAACACAGTCACCAACACAGTTTACAACACAGTCTACAACACAGTCACCAACACAGTTTACAAAACAGTCACCAACACAGTCTACAAAACAGTCACCAACACAGTTTACACCACAGTCACCAACACAGTTTACATCACAGTCACCAACACGGTTTACAACACAGTTTACAACACAGTCACCAACACAGTCTACAAAACAGCCACCAACACAGTCACCAACACAGTTTACATCCCAGTCACCAACACAGTCACCAACACAGTTTACAAAACAGTCACCAACACGGTTTACAACACAGTCACCAACACAGTTTACAACACAGTCACCAACACAGTTTACATCACAGTCACCAACACAGTTTACATCACAGTCACCAACACGGTTTACAACACAGTCTACAAAACACAGTTTACAACACAGTCACCAACACAGTCTACAAAACAGCCACCAACACAGTCACCAACACAGTTTACATCCCAGTCACCAACACAGTCACCAACACAGTCTACAAAACAGTCACCAACACGGTTTACAACACAGTCACCAACACAGTTTACAACACAGTCACCAACACAGTTTACATCACAGTCACCAACACAGTTTACATCACAGTCACCAACACGGTTTACAACACAGTTTACAACACAGTCACCAACACAGTTTACAACACAGTCACCAACACAGTTTACATCACAGTCACCAACACAGTTTACATCACAGTCACCAACACAGTTTACAACACAGTTTACAACACAGTCACCAACACAGTTTACATCACAGTCACCAACACGGTTTACAACACAGTCACCAACACAGTTTACAACACAGTCACCAACACAGTCTACAAAACAGCCACCAACACAGTCACCAACACAGTTTACATCCCAGTCACCAACACAGTCACCAACACAGTCTACAAAACAGTCACCAACACGGTTTACAACACAGTCACCAACACAGTTTACAACACAGTCACCAACACAGTTTACATCACAGTCACCAACACAGTTTACATCACAGTCACCAACACGGTTTACAACACAGTTTACAACACAGTCTACAAAACAGCCACCAACACGGTTTACAACACAGTCACCAACACAGTTTACAACACAGCCACTGTCGTAGAAATATTGGTCCAATAATATTTCTCCGATACCGGGAACTTGTAAATTCAAGGTAGTCTTTATTTTCAAAGTAACAAGCCGATCTGGTCCATGTATCAACTCTTCCCAGCCTCGGCACTCTCCTTTAAACAGTTTTCATCCTTAAATCACATAATTAGTTACTCCTCTTTATGTTAATGATCAACTCTTCCCAGCCTCGGCACTCTCCTTTCAAACAGTTTTCATCCTTAAATCACATAATTAGTTACTCCTCTTTATGTTAATGATCAACTCTTCCCAGCCTCGGCACTCTCCTTTAAACAGTTTTCATCCTTAAATCACATAATTAGTTACTCCTCTTTATGTTAATGATCAACTCTTCCCAGCCTCGGCACTCTCCTTTCAAACAGTTTTCATCCTTAAATCACATAATTAGTTACTCCTCTTTATGTTAATGATCAACTCTTTTTGGCTACGTGCCACTATTGTTTTCCCACCCTAAATTCTTCTCTACAAATCATTTATATTGGTGGCGCAACTGTGGCAGTTTGGTTAAAACATAATAGGGGCCCCTACCAGGCTGCAGTCACAAGTACATTCATTATATAGATTATATCAGCACCCACCAGGGTATAGTCACAAGTACATTCATTATATAGATTATATCAGCACCCACCAGGGTATAGTCACAAGTACATTCATTATATAGATTATATCAGCACCCACCAGGGTATAGTCACAAGTACATTCATTATATAGATTATATCAGCACCCACCAGGGTGTAGTCACAAGTACATTCATTATATAGATTATGACATTTCTTGTCCAGGCATGCATCTGGATTACAATGTCTGTCTGTTTATTTTGTATATTGGCTTTTGTTATGCTATACAGGTGTGGTTACAGGTTCCTTTAAAGCTTTTAATGGTCCTGTTAAATTACATTATTATTTCACAATATTCTGCTGAAAAATCACCATACCAACAACACAGTTTACAGCACAGTTTACAACACAGTCACCAACACAGTTTACAGCACAGTTTACAACACAGTCACCAACACAGTTTACAGCACAGTCACCAACACAGTTTACAACACAGTTTACAACACAGTCACCAACACTGTTTACAACACTATTTACAGCGCAGTCACCAACACAGTCATTTAACAGATGTCTCTCTTTGTTTTGGATAATATGACATGATCTACCTCGGTATAGGTGGTCCATATGTGGTAGAGGAGTGTCAACCCACTATTGGAGAGGGAACAGGAGGAGGAAGAGAGAGGGGAAGGGGAGAGGGGGAGGGGTGAGAGAACAGGAGGAGGAAGAGAGAGGGGGGGTGAGAGAACAGGAGGAGGAAGAGAGAGGGGGGGGGGTGAGAGAACAGGAGGAGGAAGAGAGAGGGGGAGGGGTGAGAGAACAGGAGGAGATAGGGAGAGGGGGAGGAGTGAGAGAACAGGAGGAGATAGGGAGAGGGAACAGGAGGAGGAAGAGAGAGGAGGAGGGGAGAGAGAACAGGAGGAGGAAGAGAGAGGGGGAGGGGAGAGGGAACAGGAGGAGATAGGGAGAGGGGGGAGAGGGAACAGGAGGAGGAAGAGAGAGGGGAAGGGGAGAGGGGGAGGGGTGAGAGAACAGGAGGAGGAAGAGAAAGGGGGAGGGGAGAGGGAACAGGAGGAGGAAGAGAGAGGGGGAGGGGAGAGGGAACAGGAGGAGATAGGGAGAGGGGGGAGAGGGAACAGGAGGAGGAAGAGAGAGGAGGGGAGAGAGATCAGGAGGAGGAAGAGAGAGGGGGAGGGGAGAGAACAGGAGGAGATAAGGAGAGGGGGAGGGGAGAGGGAACAGGAGGAGGAAGAGAGAGGAGGGGAGAGAGATCAGGAGGAGGAAGAGAGAGGGGGAGGGGAGAGAACAGGAGGAGATAAGGAGAGGGGGAGGGGAGAGGGAACAGGAGGAGGAAGAGAGAGGGGGAGGGGAGAGGGAACAGGAGGAGGAAGAGAGAGGGGGAGGGGAGAGGGAACAGGAGGAGGAAGAGAGAGGGGGAGGGGAGAGAGAACAGGAGGAGAGGGAGAGGGGGAGGGGAGAGGGAACAGGAGGAGGAAGAGAGAGGGGGAGGGGAGAGGGAACAGGAGGAGATAGGGAGAGGGTGAGGGGAGAGGGAACAGGAGGAGAAGGGGGGAGGGGTGAGAGAACAGGAGGAGATAGGGAGAGGGGGGAGAGGGAACAGGAGGAGGAAGAGAGAGGGGGGAGAGAACAGGAGGAGATAAGGAGAGGGGGAGGGGAGAGGGAACAGGAGGAGGAAGAGAGAGGGGGAGGGGTGAGAGAACAGGAGGAGATAGGGAGAGGGGGGAGAGGGAACAGGAGGAGGAAGAGAGAGGGGGGAGAGAACAGGAGGAGATAAGGAGAGGGGGAGGGGAGAGGGAACAGGAGGAGGAAGAGAGAGGGGGAGGGGAGAGGGAGAGGGAACCGGAGGAGAAAGGGAGAGGGGGGAGAGGGAACAGGAGGAGGAAGAGAGAGGAGGAGGGGAGAGAGAACAGGAGGAGGAAGAGAAAGAGGGGAGGGGAGAGGGAACAGGAGGAGGAAGAGAGATGGGGAGGGGAGAGAGAACAGGAGGAGGAAGAGAAAGGGGGAGGGGAGAGGGAACAGGAGGAGGAAGAGAGAGGGGGAGGGGAGAGGGAACAGGAGGAGGAAGAGAGAGGAGGGGAGAGAGATCAGGAGGAGGAAGAGAGAGGGGGAGGGGAGAGGGAACAGGAGGAGGAAGAGAGAGGAGGAGGGGAGAGAGAACAGGAGGAGGAAGAGAAAGGGGGAGGGGAGAGGGAACAGGAGGAGGAAGAGAGAGGGGGAGGGGAGAGGGAACAGGAGGAGGAAGAGAGAGGAGGGGAGAGAGATCAGGAGGAGGAAGAGAGAGGGGGAGGGGAGAGGGAACAGGAGGATATAGGGAGAGGGGGAGGGGAGAGGGAACAGGAGGATATAGGGGGAGGGGTGAGAGAACAGGAGGAGATAGGGAGAGGGGGGAGAGGGAACAGGAGGAGGAAGAGAGAGGGGGGAGAGAGATCAGGAGGAGATAAGGAGAGGGGGAGGGGAGAGAGATCAGGAGGAGGAAGAGAGAGGGGGAGGGGAGAGGGAACAGGAGGAGATAGGGAGAGGGGGAGGGGAGAGGGAACAGGAGGAGGAAGAGAGAGGGGGAGGGGAGAGGGAACAGGAGGAGATAGGGAGAGGGTGAGGGGAGAGGGAACAGGAGGAGATAGGGGGAGGGGTGAGAGAACAGGAGGAGATAGGGAGAGGGGGGAGAGGGAACAGGAGGAGATAGGGAGAGGGGGAGGAGAGCGAACAGGAGGGGGAAGAGAGAGGGGGAAGGGAGAGGGGACGGGAGGAGGAAGAGAGAGGGGGAGGGGAGAGGGAACAGGAGGAGATAGGGGAAGGGGAGGAGAGGGAGCAGGAGGAGGAAGAGAGAGGAGGAGGGGAGAGGGAACAGGAGGAGGAAGAGAGAGGGGGAGGGGTGAGAGAACAGAAAGAGATAGGGAGAGAGGGAGGAGAGGGAGCAGGCGGAGATAGTGAGGGGGGAGAGGGAACAGGAGGAGGAAGAGAGAGGGGGAGGGGAGAGAGAACAGGAGGAGGAAGAGAGAGGGGGAGGGGTGAGAGAACAGGAGAAGAGAGGGAGAGGGGGAGGGGTGAGAGAACAGGAGGAAATAGGGAGAGGGGGGGGTGAGAGAACAGGAGGAGGAAGAGAGAAGGGGAGGGGAGTGGGAGCAGGCTAAGATAGGGAGAGGGGGGAGGGTAGAGAGAACAGGAGGAGGAAGAGAGAGGGGGAGGGGAGAGGGAGCAGGAGGAGAGGAGGAAGAGCAGGAGGAAGAGAGAGGGGGAGGGGAGAGGGAACAGGAGGAGGAAGAGAGAGGGGGAGGGGAGAGGGAACAGGAGGAGATAGGGAGAGAGGAGGAGGGGAGAGAGAACAGGAGGAAATAGGGAGAGGGGGAGGGGAGAGGGAAGAGGATGGGAAAGAGAGAGGGGGAGTGGGAGAGGGAACAGGAGGAGATAGGGAGAGGGAGGGGAGAGGGGGAGGGGAGAGAGATCAGGAGGAGGAAGAGAGAGGGGGAGGGAGAGAGAACAGGAGGAGGAAGAGAGAGGGGGAGGGGAGAGGGAAGAGGAGGGAAAAGAGAGGGGGGGAGTGGGAGAGGAAAGAGGAGGAGAAAGGGAGAGGGAAAAGGGAGTAGGGGGGATAGAGAAATGGAGAGAGGGAGGGGGAGGGGAGAGGGAAGAGGAGGGGAAAGAGAGAGGGGGAGTGGGAGAGGAAAGAGGAGGAGAAAGGGAGAGAACAATCACAGGCTGATGCCTGGAAAACATCAACCCACCATTTCCCTGTCAAGACGATTTCCTTGTCACCTCCATCACTCTCTCTCTCTCTCTCGATCCCTCTCTGTCCCTCCCTCCTCTTTTCCCCTGATGAGGTTACCTCCTCATTAATACTGTTAACCGGGCCACTGCAAATAGAGATTCTGTATAATGTTATCTGTCATGAGCAAATAATACATTTTGGTGGGCAATACAGTTGTACAAGCTATTATATTCTACTATTATCTGTTTTGTTCTATGGCTTGTTGTATTGCTTCATTCTATAGCTAGAGGACTCCTAATATCTCCAGGATTGAGAAGTAGAATTTTGTCTTAATAATCTGTCGTCTTTTAGTACTTTTTGCTAGCTAGGGCCATCAAGTGCTGTCTGACTTTCCCAGGAACCTACTTGGTGTGTGAACTGCTGATTTCCCAGTGACCTACTTGGTGTGTGAACTGCTGATTTCCCAGTAACCTACTTGGTGTGTGAACTGCTGATTTCCCAGTAACCTACTTGGTGTGTGAACTGCTGATTTCCCCGTGACCTACTTGGTGTGTGAACTGCTGATTTCCCAGTAACCTACTTGGTGTGTGAACTGCTGATTTCCCAGTGACCTACTTGGTGTGTGAACTGCTGATTTCCCCGTGACCTACTTGGTGTGTGAACTGCTGATTTCCCAGTAACCTACTTGGTGTGTGAACTGCTGATTTCCCAGTGACCTACTTGGTGTGTGAACTGCTGATTTCCCAGTAACCTACTTGGTGTGTGAACTGCTGATTTCCCAGTGACCTACTTGGTGTGTGAACTGCTCATTTCCCAGTAACCTACTTGGTGTGTGAACTGCTGATTTCCCAGTAACCTACTTGGTGTGTGAACTGCTGATTTCCCAGTAACCTACTTGGTGTGTGAACTGCTGATTTCCCAGTAACCTACTTGGTGTGTGAACTGCTGATTTCCCAGTGACCTACTTGGTGTGTGAACTGCTCATTTCCCAGTAACCTACTTGGTGTGTGAACTGCTGATTTCCCAGTGACCTACTTGGTGTGTGAACTGCTGATTTCCCAGTAACCTACTTGGTGTGTGAACTGCTGATTTCCCAGTGACCTACTTGGTGTGTGAACTGCTGATTTCCCAGTAACCTACTTGGTGTGTGAACTGCTGATTTCCCAGTAACCTACTTGGTGTGTGAACTGCTGATTTCCCAGTGACCTACTTGGTGTGTGAACTGCTCATTTCCCAGTAACCTACTTGGTGTGTGAACTGCTGATTTCCCAGTGACCTACTTGGTGTGTGAACTGCTGATTTCCCAGTGACCTACTTGGTGTGTGAACTGCTCATTTCCCAGTAACCTACTTGGTGTGTGAACTGCTGATTTCCCAGTGACCTACTTGGTGTGTGAACTGCTCATTTCCCAGTAACCTACTTGGTGTGTGAACTGCTGATTTCCCAGTAACCTACTTGGTGTGTGAACTGCTGATTTCCCAGTGACCTACTTGGTGTGTGAACTGCTGATTTCCCAGTAACCTACTTGGTGTGTGAACTGCTGATTTCCCAGTAACCTACTTGGTGTGTGAACTGCTGATTTCCCAGTGACCTACTTGGTGTGTGAACTGCTCATTTCCCAGTAACCTACTTGGTGTGTGAACTGCTGATTTCCCAGTGACCTACTTGGTGTGTGAACTGCTCATTTCCCAGTGACCTACTTGGTGTGTGAACTGCTGATTTCCCAGTGACCTACTTGGTGTGTGAACTGCTGATTTCCCAGTGACCTACTTGGTGTGTGAACTGCTGATTTCCCAGTGACCTACTTGGTGTGTGAACTGTTAGTACTTCAGCCTCCCTTGTTTCCTCAGCGGTTGTCGCTGAAACAGAGGTGGTTGTGTCGAGTTGTTCTACGGACTTTAGGAGAGGGAGGCTCCACACTCTTTCCCTTGAGTATCTTCTTACATGGGTTTTTTCTGATGGTCTAATTTGGCTCTTTTGTACTATTGGAAACGACATGTGTGTTTTCTATACCTGTTCAATCCTCTCCCTGGAGGCTTCATAGACACTCCTCACCCCTTGGGTACAACCCTTCTGATTTACTGTACCCTGTGTTAACAACCCATGTGGAATTCCTGGTCTCTGGCAGCGTTTGGAACTGCCGATCTGCGGTCAAGAACACAGAGGTTCATCTCAGTCTATATTGTCCTTCAGTCTCATGACCTTTTTGTCCCTGACGGAGCGATGGATCACCTGCTACTCCAGCTGCTCTCTCTTCATCTGACTAAGTGTTCTCTCATAGTCCGAGAGCATCGTCGTCACGGCGGTGGCACAGGGATACTAATTTCTCCTAAGTGGAGATTTTCTATTTTCTCCTTCTCTCACCTGTCCATCTCCTCATCTCACCTGTCACGTATCCACTCAAGCTTAATATTGTTGTCATCTATTGTCCACCAGGTGCCCTTACGAGTCCCTCGATGAGCTTGACACCTTGATAAGATCGTTTCCTGACGATGACTCACTGCTCTTCGTACTTGGCGACTTCAACCTCCCGACGTCTACCTTCGATTCATTTCTTTCAAACTCTCTCTTTCCCTCCTTGCCTCTTTTGACCTCACCCTTTCCCAGTCCCCTCCCACTCACAAAGCAGGCAATTCGCTTGACCTCATCTTTACTAGAGGCTGTTCTCCTACTAATCTCACTGCAATCCCCCTCCAGGTCTCTGATCACTATTTGTTTCCTTTTCTGTCTCCCTCTCCTCCAACCCTAACCTCTCATCCCCTACCCAGATGGTCATGAGCCGTCACAATCTTCACTCTCTCTCTCCCACTACTCTCTCATCTTCTATACTATCATCTCTCCCTTCTGCTAAAACCTTCTTCCTCCTTTCCTGATTCTGCCTCTTCGAAACCTACTCCCCTCCCTTTCCGCATCCTATGACTCGCACTGTCCCCTTTCCTCCCTGCCGGCTCAGCCCTTCCCTCCTGTTCTGTGGATGAGTGACTCATTACGAGCTTACAGAAAAGGGCTGTGGGAGGAAAACGAATCTTCTGGAGGACATATCATCCTTTCACTGCCTCTCTACATTCTCTTCCTCTGTATCTGCTGCTAAAGCCACTTTCAATCACTCTAAATTTCAATCGTCTGTCTCTAACATTAGGAAACTTTCCCACCTTCTCCTCCCTTCTTAATTCTCCACCCCGTCCCCCTCCTCCCTCTCTGCGGACAACTTCGTCAACCACTTTGAAAAGAAGGTTGACGACATCCGCTCCTCATTCAGCCTATTGAGTCCACCGGTCCCACAAACCCCTGCAACTTATCCAGACGGTCCCACAAACCCCTGCAACTTATCCAGAACACTGCAGCCCGGCTGGTGTTCAACCTTTCCAACCATGTCACCCGGCTCCTCCGTACACTCCACTGGCTTGTAGTCGAAGCTCGCATCCACTTCAATAATCCCACAGCACCTCCCTCACCCCCCCCCCCCCCCCAAAAAAGCCTTTTGGGGACTTTCCCCCCATACTAATTCTGACTTTGTTACTTTATTGAGAAAAAATGTAATAACTATGACTGAGATGTGGTTGCCCCACCTAGCAACCATAGGAGGAATGTATTAACTGCTAAATGACTGGAATGTAAATGTGTTCAGTATTATTCCAGCAGCGTACCCCCCAGCATACCCCCCTGCGTACCCCCCTGCATCCCACTGCTGGCCTGCTTCTGAAGCAAAGCAGGGATGGTCCCGGTCAGTCCCTGGATGGGAGACCAGATACTGCTGCAAGTGGTGATGGAGGGCCAGTGAGAGAAAACCCTTTACTCTGGTCTAAAATAATATATATATCCCAGGGCTGTGATTGGGGGTGTTGTCTTTTGGATGGGATGTTAAACAGGTGGACCTGACTCTCTGTGGTCACGAAAGATCCCATGGCGCTTATCCTAAGAGTAGGGTTGTTAACCCCGGTGTCCTGGATAAATTCCCCAAATCTGTCCTTCATACCATCACGGTCACCTAATCATCCCCAGGTTACAATTGGCTCATTCATCTCCTCTCCCCTGTAACTATTCCCCAGGTTGTTGCTGTAAATGAGAACGTGTTCTCAGTCAACTAAATAAATATTCATATAAGCCATTCATGTCATTATACATGCATAAAGCTGTACGAAAGAGGTTGTTGTCTATCTATAACCTCAGGTGATGAAAAAGTAATCAATGGAAAACACATGTTAAATTGTGTGGAAAACACATGTTAAATTGTGTGGAAAACGTGTGTGTGTAAGGAGAGAGGGAGGTTGGTCGAGAGGGCGGACACAGTATCAGTGGTTGTGAATCACTCCTCCACGCTACATTCCTGGCGGATTCACGTGGGCGGTCACACACACCCACTGAGTAAACATTCCTTCTGCACGCTACATGGCTACATGGCTACATAGCTACATAGCTACCATCTTGACTCTAGACTTTTAGGAAAACTAACATGTCTACCATTCTTTTATTTATTTTATTTAACCTTTATTTAACTAGGCAAGTCGGTTAAGAACAAATTCATATTTACAACAATGGGATTAAAATTTTTAAATAAATTAAATAAAAATATAGGACAAAACACACATCACGACAAGAGAGACAACACAACACTACATAAAGAGAGAGAGACTTAAGACAACAACATAGCATAGCATCCTGACCCTGGACAGTGGGTGCTACAGCCATGCTAACATACATGTACTTACACACAAATGGACAGGGAACAGCACTTTGCTCCAGCTCACATGGCAACGCTAGGGGCACAGAGATCACTGTACACACAGTAGGATATCACATTGGCTGTATACAGGGCCTGGGTTGTCTGTGTTAGAAGGTATTCACCATAGAAAGGTGTTAACTCATGTTCACAGCCAGTGTAAACGCCACCTGAAAAGTACCAGTGGTCAGGCCTTGCTTAGGAGCATAGGCAATATAGGAGCTATCAGAAGAGTTTCAAATGTGAAGGGGAGAATTCTCCAAGGCCAATCTCTGAAGATAACCAATCAATGGGGTGGGGGGGGCCAATCTGAAAAATATGATCCTCTTCCTGCCATCCTTCTCATTTCCTCCCCTCCTTCATATAAGATATGTCTGCAGGACTTCCTCTACCCCCCCCCCCCCACACCTACCCACTCCTCTCCCTTCATCAAGTTCTTCCTTTCATTTCCTTCTCCATCCAGCCATCTTGTTTATCCTTTCTCCATGTCTAAATAAACACCTGGAAGTCTCCTTGCCAGGCAGCGTCTAGGGGTGGCAGGTAGCCTAGTGGTTAGAGCATTGGGCAGGTAGCCTAGTGGTTAGAACGTTGGGCAGGTAGCCTAGTGGTTAGAACGTTGGGCAGGTAGCCTAGTGGTTAGAACGTTGGGCAGGTAGCCTAGTGGTTAGAGCGATGGGCAGGTAGCCTAGTGGTTAGAGCGATGGGCAGGTAGCCTAGTGGTTAGAGCAGGTAGCCTAGTGATTAGAACATTGGGCAGGTAGCCTAGTGGTTAGAACGTTGGGCAGGTAGCCTAGTGGTTAGAGCAGGTAGCCTAGTGATTAGAGCATTGGGCAGGTAGCCTAGTGGTTAGAGCGATGGGCAGGTAGCCTAGTGGTTAGAGCAGGTAGCCTAGTGGTTAGAGCATTGGGCAGGTAGCCTAGTGGTTAGAACGTTGGGCAGGTAGCCTAGTGGTTAGAACGTTGGGCAGGTAGCCTAGTGGTTAGAGCGATGGGCAGGTAGCCTAGTGGTTAGAGCAGGTAGCCTAGTGATTAGAGCGTTGGGCAGGTAGCCTAGTGGTTAGAGCATTGGGCAGGTAGCCTAGTGGTTAGAACGTTGGGCAGGTAGCCTAGTGGTTAGAGCGATGGGCAGGTAGCCTAGTGGTTAGAGCGTTTGGCAGGTAGCCTAGTGGTTAGAGCTTTGGGCAGGTAGCCTTGTGGTTAGAGCTTTGGGCAGGTAGCCTAGTGGTTAGAGCGTTTGGCAGGTAGCCTAGTGGTTAGAGCTTTGGGCAGGTAGCCTAGTGGTTAGAACGTTGGGCAGGTAGCCTAGTGGTTAGAGCTTTGGGCAGGTGGCCTAGTGGTTAGAGCTTTGGGCAGGTAGCCTAGTGGTTAGAACGTTGGGCAGGTAGCCTAGTGATTAGAGCTTTGGGCAGGTAGCCTAGTGGTTAGAGCTTTGGGCAGGTAGCCTAGTGGTTAGAATGTTGGGCCAGTAACTGAAAAGTTGCTGGATCAAATCCCTGAGCTGACAAGGTAAAAATCTGTTGTTCTGCTCCTGTTCCCCGGTAGGCTGTTGTTGTAAAATAAGATATTTGTTATTAACTGACTTGCCTAGTCAAGGCACATGTGAAATGAGCTGGCTCCTTGCCAAGTGGTGTCTGACTTTAACCCTGCTTTGGAACATGTGGAAAGAGCTGGCTCCTTGCCAAGCAAGGAGACTTTCTGTATTCCTCCTACATACAGTGTGATTCCAGTAACAGGGTATCCTTGGGGGAGTGGTGTGAGATTTCTGAAACAGATAAGTGTTTTTTTCCTGGTTAGCAGCTGCAGACATCCCGTTGTGTGTCAGGCAAAGTGGGATTCTCTATTGATTTAGACGGAGTTACCTGCACTGTTTACTGAATTCCATAGGAGGCTGCTGAGGGAAGGATAATGGTTCCTAATAATGTTCCCAAACGGTGCAAATTGAAAGGCATCACACATCATGGAAACCATAAGTTTGCTGTATTTGATAATGCTCAAGTCATTATCAGGAGGAGCACATCCTCCCCAATTAAAGTTACACCAATTTCCTGTGCTGAGTACAATGTCAAAGGCCTCTGGTCTGCTTTTTTCCACTCTGTTGCACCTCTCTACTGCTCCCTGGTGGCCACATTGGTACACTGCACCCCCACATACAGATAAGACATAGGGCTAATTTAAGAGTGCAATGGAGTGTTGAGAGGAGTAGAGATAGACATGTTTACTGTGTAGAGAAGACACTTTTCTGTCATGTAAATTGGAATGAGTTATAGAAAATATGAGAAAATATGTGTACATGTGTTTATGGGCTACCATATCTAGGGCAGCAACTATCCTTGTGGTTAGAGTATTGTGCCAGTAACCGAAAGGTTGCTAGATCAAATCCCCGAGCTGACAAGGTAAACATCTGTCGTTCTGAACAAGGCAGATAACCCACTGTTCCCCAGAAGGTTGTCATTGTACATCAGAATTTGTTCTTAACTGGCTTGCCTAGTTAAATAAAAATAAATCACAGACTGTGACTGAATCGTACAATGGTTCCCTGGCTCCTGAATGAAACACTCCATGCATTTTCCCTGAAACCCAAAAAGTACTTGTTACATTTTGACAGGAAAATGGTCCAATTCACACACTTATCAAGAGAACATCTCTGGTCATCCCTACTGCCTCTGATCTGGCGGACACACTAAACACAAATGCTTTGTTTGTCAATTAATGTCAGTGTTGTAGTGTGCCCCTGGCTATCCGTAAATAAAATAAAACAAGAAATTGTGCTGTCTGGTTTGCATAATATAAGGAATTTGAAATTATTAATACTTTTACTTTTACTTTTGATACTTAAGTATATTTTAGCAATTACATTTACTTTTGATACTTAAGTATATTTAAAACCAAAAACTTTTAGACTTTTACTCAAGTAGTATTTTACTGGGTGACTTTCACTTTTACTTGAGTCATTTTCTATTAAGGTATCTCTACTTTTACTACAGTATCTTTACTTTTACTACAGTATCTTTACTTTTACTACAGTATCTCTACTTTTACTACAGTATCTTTACTTTTACTACAGTATCTCTACTTTTAATACAGTATCTTTACTTTTACTAGAGTATCTTTACTTTTACTAGAGTATCTTTACTTTTACTACAGTATCTCTACTTTTACTACAGTATCTCTACTTTTACTACAGTATCTCTACTTTTACTACAGTATCTCTACTTTTACTACAGTATCTCTACTTTTACTACAATATCTCTACTTTTACTACAGTATCTCTACTTTTACTACAGTATGACAACTACATTGTCCATCACTGGAGATTACTTACTGCTGTCACGCCATGACAGAGAGCCTTTTTATGTCTCTATTTTGGTTTGGTCAGGGTGTGATTTGGGTGGGCATTCTATGTTCTTTATTTCTATGTTTTGTATTTCTTTGTTTCTGGCAGAGTGTGGTTCCCAATCAGAGGCAGCTGTCTATCGTTGTCTCTGACTGGGGATCATACTTACGCAGCCCTTTTCCCTCCTTCTGTGTGGGATCTTGTTCTTTGTTTGTGTGCAGGTAGTTTGCACAACGAAGCTGTTCGGTCGTTGTTAATCTTTATTGTTTTGTTTGTTTCTTAAGTTTCACTTCGTTAATAAATTATGTGGAACACAAAGAACGCTGCGCCTTGGTCTCATCCTTCCGACGACACTTGTTACAACTACATAATTTCTTAGCAAATCCCAGGCAGATACTATATCTAAAATGACACAACTGTAAAATAAATCCTTACCTCCACCCCTCAGTGTTGACTTGTCTCTAAAGGCCTATTGAGGTACAGATGAAATACACACCAGCCTAGTAGAGGCACCCGCAGTAGCAGCATCCGCAGTAGAAGCACATGCAGTAGCAGCACCCGCAGTAGCAGCACCCACATTAGCAGCACCCACATTAGCAGCACTCGCAGTAGCAGCACCCGCAGTAGAAGCAGGAAGCAGTGCAATACGAAGACTCCAAGCCAGTGTTTCCCCCAGCATTGTACAGGCGGGCCTAGCTCTAATATGTTTTACATCATTTCCTACCTCTGTGCGCCGCTGATTTTCAGCCAGTTCAGGAAATTATTATTCATATTTTAATTATGAATATTATTTCATTAATTCATTGGATTTCAATTAAAAACTTCCTGAATTGACATAATTAAAAACAGAACTGTCCAAACCCTGGTGTCTGTGTCAGTGTTTCCCAGTGGCGAGAGAGAGTCACCCAGAGAAGACGATGTAAGGTTGGTTGAATAGTCAGCTAAGAGCTTCCTCCTCTACAGACTACAGACAGACTAGCCTACTGGCTCCCCTCTCTGGCTCTAATAACACTGAGATAGATGTGGGATTGTTCTCACTCTATCCTCCCCTTCCTCTCCCCTCCTCTCCACTACCCTCCTCTTCCTCTCCCCTCCTCTCTACTACCCTCCCCTTCCTCTCCCCTCCTCTCTACTACCTTCCCCTCCCCTTCCTCTCCTCTCCTCTCTACTACCCTCCCCTTCCTCTCCCCTCCTCTCTACTACCCTCCCCTTCCTCTCTACTACCCTCCCCTACTACCCTCCCCTTCCTCTCCCCTCCTCTCTACTACCCTCTCCTTCCTCTCCCCTCCTCTCTACTACCCTCCCCTTCCTCTCCCCTCCTCTCTACTACCCTCCCCTTCCTCTCCCCTCCTCTCTACTACCCTCTCCTTCCTCTCTACTACCCTCCCCTTCCTCTCCCCTCTTCTCTACTACCCTCCCCTTCCTCTCCCCTCCTCTCTACTACCCTCCCCTTCCTCTCTACTACCATCCCCTACTACCCTCTCCTTCCTCTCCTCTCCTCTCTACTACCATCCCCTTCCTCTCCCCTCCTCTCTACTACCCTCCCCTTCCTCTCCCCTCCTCTCTACTACCCTCCCCTCCTCTCTACTACCCTCCCCTTCCTCTCCCCTCTTCTCTACTACCCTCCCCTTCCTCTCCCCTCCTCTCTACTACCCTCCCCTTCCTCTCTACTACCATCCCCTACTACCCTCTCCTTCCTCTCCTTCCTCTCTACTACCCTCCCCTTCCTCTCCCCTCCTCTCTACTACCCTCCCCTTCCTCTCCCCTCCTCTCTACTACCTTCCCCTCCTCTTCCTCTCCCCTCCTCTCTACTACCCTCCCCTTCCTCTCCCCTCCTCTCTACTACCCTCCCCTTCCTCTCTACTACCATCCCCTACTACCCTCCTCTTCCTCTCCCCTCCTCTCTACTACCCTCCTCTTCCTCTCCCCTCCTCTCTACTACCCTCCTCTTCCTCTCCCTTCCTGTCTACTACCCTCCTCTTCCTCTCCCCTCCTCTCTACTACCCTCTCCTTCCTCTCCCCTCCTCTCTATTACCCTCCTCTTCCTCTCCCCTCCTCTCTACTACCCTCCCCTTCCTCTCCCTTCCTCTCTACTACCCTCCTCTTCCTCTCCCCTCCTCTCTACTACCCTCCCCTTCCTCTCCCTTCCTCTCTACTACCCTCCTCTTCCTCTCCCCTCCTCTCCACTACCCTCCCCTTCCTCTCCCCTCCTCTCCACTACCCTCCTCTTCCTCTCCCCTCCTCTCTACTACCCTCCTCTTCCTCTCCCCTCCTCTCTACTACCCTCTCCTTCCTCTCCCCTCCTCTCCACTACCCTCCTCTTCCTCTCCCCTCCTCTCTACTACCCTCTCCTTCCTCTCCCCTCCTCTCCACTACCCTCCTCTTCCTCTCCCCTCCTCTCTACTACCCTCCTCTTCCTCTCCCCTCCTCTCTACTACCCTCTCCTTCCTCTCCCCTCCTCTCCACTACCCTCCTCTTCCTCTCCCCTTCCTCTCTACTACCCTCCCCTTCCTCTCCCCTCCTCTCTACTACCCTCCTCTTCCTCTCCCCTCCTCTCTACTACCCTCCCCTTCCTCTCCCCTCCTCTCTACTGCCCTCCTCTTCCTCTCCCCTCCTCTCTACTACCCTCCTCTTCCTCTCCCCTCCTCTCTACTGCGCTCCTCTTCCTCTCCCCTCCTCTCTACTACCCTCCTCTTCCTCTCCCCTCCTGTCTACTACCTTCCCCTCCCCTTCACCTCCCCTCCTCTCTACTACCTTCCCCTCCCCTTCCTCTCCCCTCCTCTCTACTACCCTCCCCTTCCTCTCCCCTCCTCTCTACTACCCTCCTCTTCCTCTCCCCTCCTCTCTACTACCTTCCCCTCCCCTTCCTCTCCCCTCCTCTCTACTACCTTCCCCTCCCCTTCCTCTCCCCTCCTCTCTACTACCCTCCTCTTCCCGAACCCTCCACTAGCCACCCCTTCCTCTCCCGTCATGTCTACTACCCTCCTCTTCCTCTCCCCTCCTCTCTACTACCTTCCCCTCCCCTTCCTCTCCCCTCCTCTCTACTACCCTCCTCTTCCCGAACCCTCCACTAGCCACCCCTTCCTCTCCCGTCCTGTCTACTACCCTCCTCTTCCTCTCCCCTCCTCTCTACTACCTTCCCCTCCCCTTCCTCTCCCCTCCTCTCCACTACCCTCCCCTCCTCTCTACTACCCTCCTCTTCCTCTCCCCTCCTCTCTACTACCCTCCTCTTCCTCTCCCCTCCTGTCTACTACCCTCCTCTTCCTCTCCCCTCCTCTCTACTACCCTCCTCTTCCTCTCCCCTCCTCTCTACTACCCTCCCCTTCCTCTCCCCTCCTCTCTACTACCCTCCTCTTCCTCTCCCCTCCTCTCTACTAACCTCCCCTTCCTCTCCCCTCCTCTCTACTACCCTCCTCTTCCTCTCCCCTCCTCTCCACTACCCTCCTCTTCCTCTCCCCTCCTGTCTACTACCTTCCCCTCTCCTTCCTCTCCCCTCCTCTCTACTACCTTCCCCTCCCCTTCCTCTCCTCTCCTCTCTACTACCCTCCTCTTCCCCTCCTCTCCTCTCTACTACCCTCCCCTTCCTCTCCCCTCCTCTCTACTACCTTCCCCTCCTCTTCCTCTCCCCTCCTCTCTACTACCCTCTCCTTCCTCTCCCCTCCTCTCTACTACCTTCCCCTCCCCTTCCTCTCCTCTCCTCTCTACTACCCTCCTCTTCCCCTCCTCTCCTCTCTACTACCCTCCCCTTCCTCTCCCCTCCTCTCTACTACCCTCCTCTTCCTCTACTCTCCTCTCTACTACCATCCCCTACTACCCTCCCCTTCCTCTTCCCTCCTCTCTACTACCCTCCTCTTCCTCTCCTCTCCTCTCTAATACCATCCCCTACTACCCTCTCCTTCCTCTCCTCTCCTCTCTACTACCCTCCTCTTCCCCTCCTCTCCTCTCTACTACCCTCTCCTTCCTCTCCCCTCCTCTCTACTACCCTCCTCTTCCTCTCATCTCCTCTCTACTACCATCCCCTACTACCCTCCCCTTCCTCACCCCTCCTCTCTACTACCCTCCTCTTCCTCTCCTCTCCTCTCTACTACCATCCCCTACTACCCTCTCCTTCCTCTCCTCTCCTCTCTACTACCCTCCCCTTCCTCTCCCCTCCTCCCTACTACCCTCCCCTTCCTCTCCCCTCCTCTCTACTACCCTCCTCTTCCTCTCCCCTCCTCTCTACTACCCTCCTCTTCCTCTCCCCTCCTCTCCACTACCCTCCTCTTCCTCTCCCCTCCTCTCTACTACCCTCCTCTTCCTCTCCCCTCCTCTCTACTACCTTCCCCTTCCTCTCCCTTCCTCTCTACTACCCTCCTCTTCCTCTCCCCTCCTCTCTACTACCTTCCCCTCCCCTTCCTCTCCTCTCCTCTCTACTACCCTCCCCTTCCTCTCCCCTCCTCTCTACTACCTTCCCCTCCCCTTCCTCTCCTGTCCTCTCTACTACCCTCCCCTTCCTCTCCCCTCCTCTCTACTACCCTCCTCTTCCTCTCCCCTCCTCTCTACTACCTTCCCTTCCCCTCCCCTTCCTCTCCTCTCCTCTCTACTACCCTCCCCTTCCTCTCCCCTCCTCTCTACTACCTTCCCCTCCCCTTCCTCTCCTCTCCTCTCTACTACCCTCCCCATCCTCTCCCCTCCTCTCTACTACCCTCCTCTTCCTCTCCCCTCCTGTCTACTACCCTCTCCTTCCTCTCCACTACCCTCCTCTTCCTCTCCCCTCCTCTCCACTACCCTCTCCTTCCTCTCCCCTCCTCTCTACTACCTTCCCCTCCCCTTCCTCTCCTCTCCTCTCTACTACCCTCCCCTTCCTCTCCCCTCCTCTCTACTACCCTCCTCTTCCTCTCCCCTCCTGTCTACTACCCTCTCCTTCCTCTCCACTACCCTCCTCTTCCTCTCCCCTCCTCTCCACTACCCTCTCCTTCCTCTCCCCTCCTCTCTACTACCTTCCCCTCCCCTTCCTCTCCTCTCCTCTCTACTACCCTCCCCTTCCTCTCCCCTCCTCTCTACTACCCTCCTCTTCCTCTCCCCTCCTCTCTACTACCTTCCCCTCCCCTTCCTCTCCTCTCCTCTCTACTACCCTCTCCTTCCTCTCCCCTCCTCTCTACTACCTTCCCCTCCCCTTCCTCTCCTCTCCTCTCTACTACCCTCCCCTTCCTCTCCTCTCCTCTCTACTACCCTCCCCTTCCTCTCCCCTCCTCTCTACTACCCTCTCCTTCCTCTCCACTACCCTCCTCTTCCTCTCCCCTCCTCTCTACTACCCTCCCCTTCCTCTCCCCTCCTCTCTACTACCCTCCTCTTCCTCTCCCCTCCTCTCTACTACCCTCCCCTTCCTCTCCCCTCCTCTCTACTACCCTCCTCTTCCTCTCCCCTCCTGTCTACTACCCTCTCCTTCCTCTCCACTACCCTCCTCTTCCTCTCCCCTCCTCTCTACTACCCTCTCCTTCCTCTCCCCTCCTCTCTACTACCCTCCTCTACCTCTCCCCTCCTCTCTACTACTCTCCCCTTCCTCTCCCCTCCTCTCTACTACCCTCCTCTTCCTCTCCCCTCCTGTCTACTACCCTCTCCTTCCTCTCCACTACCCTCCTCTTCCTCTCCCCTCCTCTCTACTACCCTCTCCTTCCTCTCCCCTCCTCTCTACTACCCTCCTCTTCCTCTCCCCTCCTCTCTACTACTCTCCCCTTCCTCTCCCCTCCTCTCTACTACCCTCCTCTTCCTCTCCCCTCCTCTCCACTACCCTCCTCTTCCTCTCCCCTTCCTCTCTACTACCCTCCTCTTCCTCTCCCCTCCTCTCCACTACCCTCCTCTTCCTCTCCCCTCCTCTCCACTACCCTCCCCTTCCTCTCCTCTCCTCTCTACTACCCTCCCCTTCCTCTCCCCTCCTCTCTACTACCCTCCTCTTCCTCTCCCCTCCTGTCTACTACCCTCTCCTTCCTCTCCACTACCCTCCTCTTCCTCTCCCCTCCTCTCCACTACCCTCTCCTTCCTCTCCCCTCCTCTCTACTACCTTCCCCTCCCCTTCCTCTCCTCTCCTCTCTACTACCCTCCCCTTCCTCTCCCCTCCTCTCTACTACCCTCCTCTTCCTCTCCCCTCCTCTCTACTACCTTCCCCTCCCCTTCCTCTCCTCTCCTCTCTACTACCCTCTCCTTCCTCTCCCCTCCTCTCTACTACCTTCCCCTCCCCTTCCTCTCCTCTCCTCTCTACTACCCTCTCCTTCCTCTCCCCTCCTCTCTACTACCTTCCCCTCCCCTTCCTCTCCTCTCCTCTCTACTACCCTCCCCTTCCTCTCCTCTCCTCTCTACTACCCTCCCCTTCCTCTCCCCTCCTCTCTACTACCCTCTCCTTCCTCTCCACTACCCTCCTCTTCCTCTCCCCTCCTCTCTACTACCCTCCCCTTCCTCTCCCCTCCTCTCTACTACCCTCCTCTTCCTCTCCCCTCCTCTCTACTACCCTCCCCTTCCTCTCCCCTCCTCTCTACTACCCTCCTCTTCCTCTCCCCTCCTGTCTACTACCCTCTCCTTCCTCTCCACTACCCTCCTCTTCCTCTCCCCTCCTCTCTACTACCCTCTCCTTCCTCTCCCCTCCTCTCTACTACCCTCCTCTTCCTCTCCCCTCCTCTCTACTACTCTCCCCTTCCTCTCCCCTCCTCTCTACTACCCTCCTCTTCCTCTCCCCTCCTGTCTACTACCCTCTCCTTCCTCTCCACTACCCTCCTCTTCCTCTCCCCTCCTCTCTACTACCCTCTCCTTCCTCTCCCCTCCTCTCTACTACCCTCCTCTTCCTCTCCCCTCCTCTCTACTACTCTCCCCTTCCTCTCCCCTCCTCTCTACTACCCTCCTCTTCCTCTCCCCTCCTCTCCACTACCCTCCTCTTCCTCTCCCCTTCCTCTCTACTACCCTCCTCTTCCTCTCCCCTCCTCTCCACTACCCTCCTCTTCCTCTCCCCTCCTCTCCACTACCCTCCTCTTCCTCTCCCCTCCTCTCTACTACCCTCCTCTTCCTCTCCCCTCCTCTCTACTACCCTCCTCTTCCTCTCCCCTTCCTCTCTACTACCCTCCTCTTCCTCTCCCCTCCTCTCTACTACCCTCCCCTTCCTCTCCCCTCCTCTCTACTACCCTCCTCTTCCTCTCCCCTCCTCTCCACTACTCTCCCCTTCCTCTCTACTACCCTTCCCTTCCTCTCCCCTCCTCTCTACTACCCTCCTCTTCCTCTCCCCTCCTCTCTACTGCCATCCCCTACTACCCTCCTCTTCCTCTCCCCTCCTGTCTACTACACTCCCCTTCCTCTCCTCTCCTCTCTACTACCCTCCCCTTCCTCTCCCCTCCTCTCTACTGCCCTCCTCTTCCTCTCCCCTCCTCTCTACTACCCTCCCCTTCCTCTCCCCTCCTCTCTACTACCCTCCCCTTCCTCTCTACTACCCTTCCCTTCCTCTCCCCTCCTCTCTACTACCCTCCTCTTCCTCTCCCCTCCTCTCTACTGCCCTCCTCTTCCTCTCCCCTCCTCTCTACTACCATCCCCTACTACCCTCCTCTTCCTCTCCCCTCCTCTCTACTGCCCTCCCCTTCCTCTCCCCTCCTCTCTACTACCCTCCCCTTCCCCACCCCTTCCTCTCTACTACCCTCCCCTTCCTCTCTACTACCCTCCCCTTCCCCTCCCCTTCCTCTCTACTACCCTCCTCTTCCTCTCCCCTTCCTCTCTACTACCCTCCCCTTCCTCTCTACTACCCTCCCCTTCCTCTCCCCTCCTCTCTACTACCCTCCTCTTCCTCTCCCCTCCTCTCTACTACCCTCCCCTTCCTCTCTACTACCCTCCTCTTCCTCTCCCCTCCTCTCTACTACCCTCCTCTTCCTCTCCTCTCCTCTCTACTACCCTCCTCTTCCTCTCCCCTCCTCTCCACTACCCTCTCCTTCCTCTCCCCTCCTCTCTACTACCCTCCCCTTCCTCTCCTCTCCTCTCTACTACCCTCCTCTTCCTCTCCCCTCCTCTCCACTACCCTCTCCTTCCTCTCCCCTCCTCTCTACTACCTTCCCCTCCCCTTCCTCTCCCCTCCTCTCTACTACCCTCCTCTTCCTCTCCCCTCCTCTCTACTACCCTCCCCTTCCTCTCTACTACCCTCCTCTTCCTCTCCCCTCCTCTCTACTACCCTCCCCTTCCTCTCCCCTCCTCTCTACTACCCTCCTCTTCCTCTCCCCTCCTCTCTACTACCCTCCCCTTCCTCTCTACTACCCTCCTCTTCCTCTCCCCTCCTCTCTACTACCCTCCCCTTCCTCTCCCCTCCTCTCTACTACCCTCCTCTTCCTCTCCCCTCCTCTCTACTACCCTCCCCTTCCTCTCTACTACCCTCCTCTTCCTCTCCCCTCCTCTCTACTACCCTCCCCTTCCTCTCCCCTTCCTCTCTACTACCCTCCTCTTCCTCTCCCCTCCTCTCTACTACCCTGCCCTTCCTCTCTACTACCCCGCTCTTCCTCTCCCCTCCTCTCTACTACCCTCCCCTTCCTCTCCCCTCCTCTCTACTACCCTCCTCTTCCTCTCCCCTCCTCTCTACTACCCTCCCCTTCCTCTCTACTACCCTCCTCTTCCTCTCCCCTCCTCTCTACTACCCTCCCCTTCCTCTCTACTACCCTCCTCTTCCTCTCCCCTCCTCTCTACTACCCTCCCCTTCCTCTCTACTACCCTCCCCTTCCTCTCTACTACCCTCCTCTTCCTCTCCCCTCCTCTCTACTACCCTCCCCTTCCTCTCTACTACCCTCCCCCTCCTCTCTACTACCCTCCTCTCTACTACCCTCCCCTTCCTCTCTACTACCCTCCCCTTCCTCTCCCTTCCTCTCTACTACCCTCCTCTTCCTCTCCCCTCCTCTCCACTACCCTCCTCTTCCTCTCCCCTCCTCTCTACTACCCTCCTCTTCCTCTCCTCTCCTCTCTACTACCCTCCCCTCCTCTCTACTACCCTCTCCTTCCCCTCCCCTCCTCTCTACTACCCTCCCCTCCTCTCTACTACCCTCTCCTCCTCTCTACTACCCTCTCCTTCCCCTCCCCTCCTCTCTACTACCCTCCCCTCCTCTCTACTACCCTCCCCTCCTCTCTACTACCCTCTCCTTCCCCTCCCCTCCTCTCTACTACCCTCCCCTCCTCTCTACTACCCTCCCCTCCTCTCTACTACCCTCCCCTCCTCTCTACTACCCTCTCCTTCCCCTCCCCTCCTCTCTACTACCCTCCCCTTCCTCTCCCCTCCTCTCTACTACCCTCCTCTTCCTCTCCCCTCCTCTCTACTACCCTCCCCTTCCTCTCCCCTCCTCTCTACTACCCTCTCCTTCCCCTCCCCTCCTCTCTACTACCCTCCCCTTCCCCTCCCCTCCTCTCTACTACCCTCCCCTCCTCTCTACTACCCTCCCCTCCTCTCTACTACCCTCCCCTCCTCTCTACTACCCTCTCCTTCCCCTCCCCTCCTCTCTACTACCCTCCTCTCTACTACCCTCCCCTCCTCTCTACTACCCTCCCCTCCTCTCTACTACCCTCCCCTCCTCTCTACTACCCTCTCCTTCCCCTCCCCTCCTCTCTACTACCCTCCCCTTCCTCTCCCCTCCTCTCTACTACCCTCCCCTTCCTCTCTACTACCCTCCTCTTCCTCTCCCCTCCTCTCTACTACCCTCCCCTTCCTCTCCCCTCCTCTCTACTACCCTCCCCTTCCTCTCTACTACCCTCCTCTTCCTCTCCCCTCCTCTCTACTACCCTCCCCTTCCTCTCCCTTCCTCTCTACTACCCTCCCCTCCTCTCTACTACCCTCCTCTTCCTCTCCCTTCCTCTCTACTACCCTCCCCTTCCTCTCCCCTCCTCTCTACTACCTTCCCCTCCCCTTCCTCTCCCCTCCTCTCTACTACCCTCCTCTTCCTTTCCCCTCCTCTCTACTACCCTCCTCTTCCCCTCCCCTTCCTCTCTACTACCCTCCCCTCCTCTCTACTACCCTCCTCTTCCTCTCCCCTCCTCTCTACTACCCTCCCCTTCCTCTCCCCTCCTCTCTACTACCTTCCCCTCCCCTTCCTCTCCCCTCCTCTCTACTACCCTCCCCTCCTCTCTACTACCCTCTCCTTCCTCTCCCCTCCTCTCTACTACCCTCCCCTTCCTCTCTACTACCCTCCCCTCCTCTCTACTACCCTCTCCTTCCTCTCCCCTCCTCTCTACTACCCTCCCCTCCTCTCTACTACCCTCTCCTTCCTCTCCCCTCCTCTCTACTACCCTCCCCTTCCTCTCCCCTCCTCTCTACTACCTTCCCCTCCCCTTCCTCTCCCCTCCTCTCTACTACCCTCTCCTTCCCCTCCCCTCCTCTCTACTACCCTCCTCTTCCTCTCCCCTCCTCTCTACTACCCTCCCCTTCCTCTCTACTACCCTCCTCTTCCTCTCCCCTCCTCTCTACTACCCTCCCCTTCCTCTCCCCTCCTCTCTACTACCCTCCCCTTCCTCTCTACTACCCTCCTCTTCCTCTCCCCTCCTCTCTACTACCCTCCCCTTCCTCTCCCTTCCTCTCTACTACCCTCCCCTCCTCTCTACTACCCTCCTCTTCCTCTCCCTTCCTCTCTACTACCCTCCCCTTCCTCTCCCCTCCTCTCTACTACCTTCCCCTCCCCTTCCTCTCCCCTCCTCTCTACTACCCTCCTCTTCCTTTCCCCTCCTCTCTACTACCCTCCTCTTCCCCTCCCCTTCCTCTCTACTACCCTCCCCTCCTCTCTACTACCCTCCTCTTCCTCTCCCCTCCTCTCTACTACCCTCCCCTTCCTCTCCCCTCCTCTCTACTACCTTCCCCTCCCCTTCCTCTCCCCTCCTCTCTACTACCCTCCCCTCCTCTCTACTACCCTCTCCTTCCTCTCCCCTCCTCTCTACTACCCTCCCCTTCCTCTCTACTACCCTCCCCTCCTCTCTACTACCCTCTCCTTCCTCTCCCCTCCTCTCTACTACCCTCCCCTCCTCTCTACTACCCTCTCCTTCCTCTCCCCTCCTCTCTACTACCCTCCCCTCCTCTCTACTACCCTCTCCTTCCTCTCCCCTCCTCTCTACTACCCTCCCCTTCCTCTCCCCTCCTCTCTACTACCTTCCCCTCCCCTTCCTCTCCCCTCCTCTCTACTACCCTCTCCTTCCCCTCCCCTCCTCTCTACTACCCTCCTCTTCCTCTCCCCTCCTCTCTACTACCCTCCTCTTCCTCTCCCCTCCTCTCTACTACCCTCCCCTTCCTCTCTACTACCCTCCCCTCCTCTCTACTACCCTCCCCTTCCTCTCCCCTTCCTCTCTACTACCCTCCCCTTCCTCTCCCCTCCTCTCTACTACCTTCCCCTCCCCTTCCTCTCCACTCCTCTCTACTACCCTCCCCTTCCCCTCCCCTCCTCTCTACTACCCTCCTCTTCCTCTCCCCTCCTCTCTACTACCCTCCTCTTCCTCTCCCCTCCTCTCTACTACCCTCCCCTTCCTCTCTACTACCCTCCCCTCCTCTCTACTACCCTCCCCTTCCTCTCCCCTTCCTCTCTACTACCCTCCCCTTCCTCTCCCCTCCTCTCTACTACCTTCCCCTCCCCTTCCTCTCCACTCCTCTCTACTACCCTCCCCTTCCCCTCCCCTCCTCTCTACTACCCTCCCCTTCCCCTCCCCTCCTCTCTACTACCCTCTCCTTCCTCTCCCCTCCTCTCTACTACCCTCTCCTTCCTCTCCCCTCCTCTCTACTACCCTCCCCTTCCTCTCCCCTCCTCTCTACTACCCTCCCCTCCTCTCTACTACCCTCTCCTTCCCCTCCCCTCCTCTCTACTACCCTCCCCTTCCCCTCCCTTCCTCTCTACTACCCTCCCCTCCTCTCTACTACCCTCCCCTTCCTCTCCTCTCCTCTCTACTACCCTCTCCTTCCCCTCCCCTCCTCTCTACTACCCTCCTCTTCCTCTCCCCTCCTCTCTACTCCCCTCTACTCAATCCTCCCGTCCTCTTTGTGCTCCTCCTTTCAATTTCAATTTAAGGGCTTTATTAGCATGGGAAACATATGTTAACATTGCCAAAGCAAGAGAAATAGATAATAAACAAAAGTGAAATAAACAATAAAAAATGAACAGTAAACATTACACTCACAGAAGTTCCAAAAGATGAAACACATTTCATATGTCATATTATGTATATATACAGCCTTGTAATGATGTGCAGATAATTAAAGTACAATAAAATAACACACATGGTGTTTGTTCTTCACTGGTTGCCCTTTTCTTGTGGCAACAGGTCACACACTTGTCTGCTGTGATGGAACACTGTGGTGTTTCACCCAGTAGATATGGGAGGTTATCAAAATTGGATTTGTTTTTGAATTCTTTGTGGATCTGTGTAATCTGAGGGAAATATGTGTCTCTAATATGGTCATATATTTGGCAGGAGGTTAGGAAGTGCAGCTCAGTTTCCACCTCATTTTGTGGGCAGTGTGCACATAGCCTGTCTTCTGTTGAGAGCCAGGTCTGCCTACGGCGGCCTTTCTCAATAACAATGCTCATTGAGTCTGTACATAGTCAAAGATCTCCTTAATTTTGGGTCAGTCACAGTGGTCAGGTATTCT
This sequence comes from Salvelinus fontinalis, assembly GCF_029448725.1. Lineage (NCBI taxonomy): Eukaryota > Metazoa > Chordata > Actinopteri > Salmoniformes > Salmonidae > Salvelinus > Salvelinus fontinalis. The sequence goes on along the minus strand of NC_074678.1, from coordinate 2,619,345 downwards.
GCCACTGTGTACTCTCTGTTTAGGGTCAAATAGCAGTCCAGTTTTTTGGTAAATTCTTTCCAATGTGTCAAGTAAGTATCTTTTTGTTTTCTCATGATTTGGTTGGGTCTAATTGTGTTGCTGTCCTGGGGGTCTGTGGGATGTGTTTGTGTTTCTGAACAGAGCCCCTGGACCAGCTTGCTTAGGGGACTCGTCTCCAGGTTCATTTATCTGTAGGTGTTGTCTTTGTTATGGAATGTTTGTGAATTGTTTCCTTTCCTACTCTTTGCTCTCCTCCCCTCTGCTCCCCTCCCCTCCCCCCTGCTCTCCTCCCCTCCCCTCTGCTTGTATCCTCTCTGCTCCCCTCCCCTCTGCTCTCCTCCTCTCCGCTCTCCTCCCCTCCCCTCCCCTCTGCTCTCCTCCCCTCCCCTCTGCTTGTATCCTCTCTGCTCTCCTCCCCTCTGCTTGTATCCTCTCTGCTCCCCTCCCCTCTGCTCTCCTCCTCTCTGCTCTCCTCTCCTCCCCTCTGCTCTCCCCTCCCCTCTGCTCTCCTCTCTACTCCCCTCTTCTCTGCTCTCCTCTCTCCTCTCCTCCCCTCTGCTCTCCCCTCCCCTCCCCTCCCCCCCCCTCCCCTCCCCTCCCTTCTGCTCTCCTCTCTGCTCTCCTCTCTGCTCTCCTCCTCTCTACTCCCCTCCCCTCTGCTCTCCCCTCCCCTCCTCTCTGCTCTCCTCCCCTCCCCTCTGCTCTCCTCTCTACTCCCCTCCTCTCTGTTCTCCTCTCCTTCCCTTCTCCCCTCTGCTCTCCTCTCTACTCTCCTCCTCTCTGCTCTCCTTCCCTTCCTCCCTCTGCTCTGCTCTCCTCTCTACTCCCCTCCCCTCTGCTCTCCTCTCTACTCCCCTCCCCTCTGCTCTCCTATCTACTCCCCTCCCCTCTGCTCTCCTCTCCCCTCCTCTCTGTTCTCCTTCCCTTCCTTCCCCTGCTCTGCTCTCCTCTCTACTCCCCTCCCCTCTGCTCTCCTCTCTACTCCCCTCCCCTCTGCTCTCCTCTCTACTCCCCTCCCCTCTGCTCTCCTCTCTACTCCCCTCCCCTCTGCTCTCCTCTCTCCTCTCTGTTCTCCTCCTCTCTGCTTTCCAACACAAGAATGCCTCATTGTCTCTTTCGGTTAGGTTGTGTGTGAGTGTGTGTACAGAGTTAGGATGTGACTGTATGTACAGAGTTAGGATGTGACTGTGTGTACAGTGTTAGGATGTGACTGTGTTCAGTGTTAGGATGTGACTGTGTACAGAGTTAGGATGTGACTGTGTGTACAGAGTTAGGATGTGACTGTGTTCAGTGTTAGGATGTGACTGTGTACAGAGTTAGGATGTGACTGTGTACAGAGTTAGGATGTGACTGTGTACAGTGTTAGGATGTGACTGTGTACAGTGTTAGGATGTGACTGTGTACAGTGTTAGGATGTGACTGTGTGTACAGAGTTAGGATGTGACTGTGTTCAGTGTTAGGATGTGACTGTGTACAGAGTTAGGATGTGACTGTGTACAGAGTTAGGATGTGACTGTGTACAGTGTTAGGATGTGACTGTGTACAGTGTTAGGATGTGACTGTGTACAGTGTTAGGATGTGACTGTGTGTACAGAGTTAGGATGTGACTGTGTTCAGTGTTAGGATGTGACAGTGTACAGTGTTAGGATGTGACTGTGTACAGTGTTAGGATGTGACTGTGTACAGTGTTAGGATGTGACTGTGTGTACAGAGTTAGGATGTGACTGTGTGTACAGAGTTAGGATGTGTGTGTGTGTACAGTGTTAGGATGTGACTGTGTGTACAGAGTTAGGATGTGACTGTGTGTACAGTGTTAGGATGTGTGTGTGTGTACAGTGTTAGGATGTGTGTGTGTGTACAGTGTTAGGATGTGACTGTGTACAGTGTTAGGATGTGACTGTGTACAGTGTTAGGATGTGACTGTGTACAGTGTTAGGATGTGTGTGGGGGTGTGTGTACAGTGTTAGGATGTGTGTGTGTGTACAGTGTTAGGATGTGTGTGTGTGTACAGAGTTAGGATGTGTGTGGGGGTGTGTGTACAGTGTTAGGATGTGTGTGTGTGTACAGTGTTAGGATGTGTGTGTGTGTGTACAGAGTTAGGATGTGTGTGGGGGTGTGTGTACAGTGTTAGGATGTGTGTGTGTGTACAGAGTTAGGATGTGTGTGGGGGTGTGTGTACAGTGTTAGGATGTGTGTGTGTGTACAGAGTTAGGATGTGTGTGGGGGTGTGTGTACAGTGTTAGGATGTGTGTGTGTGTACAGTGTTAGGATGTGTGTGTGTGTACAGTGTTAGGATGTGTGTGTGTGTACAGTGTTAGGATGTGTGTGTGTGTGTGTGTGTGTGTGTGTACAGTGTTAGGATGTGTGTGTGTGTACAGTGTTAGGATGTGTGTGTGTGTGTGTGTACAGTGTTAGGATGTGTGTGTGTGTGTGTACAGTGTTACATTTACATTTACATTTAAGTCATTTAGCAGACGCTCTTATCCAGAGCGACTTGTTAGGATGTGTGTGTGTGTGTACAGTGTTAGGATGTGTGTGTGTGTGTGTACAGTGTTAGGATGTGACTGTGTACAGAGTTAGGATGTGACTGTGTACAGTGTTAGGATGTGACTGTGTACAGTGTTAGGATGTGACTGTGTACAGTGTTAGGATGTGTGTGTGTGTGTGTGTACAGTGTTAGGATGTGTGTGTGTGTACAGTGTTAGGATGTGTGTGGGGGTGTGTGTACAGTGTTAGGATGTGTGTGTGTGTACAGTGTTAGGATGTGTGTGGGGGTGTGTGTACAGTGTTAGGATGTGTGTGTGTGTGTGTACAGAGTTAGGATGTGTGTGGGGGTGTGTGTACAGTGTTAGGATGTGTGTGTGTGTGTACAGAGTTAGGATGTGTGTGGGGGTGTGTGTACAGTGTTAGGATGTGTGTGTGTGTGTACAGAGTTAGGATGTGTGTGGGGGTGTGTGTACAGTGTTAGGATGTGTGTGTGTGTGTACAGAGTTAGGATGTGTGTGTGTGTACAGTGTTAGGATGTGTGTGGGGGTGTGTGTACAGTGTTAGGATGTGTGTGTGTGTACAGAGTTAGGATGTGTGTGTGTGTACAGTGTTAGGATGTGTGTGGGGGTGTGTGTACAGTGTTAGGATGTGTGTGTGTGTACAGTGTTAGGATGTGTGTGGGGGTGTGTGTACAGTGTTAGGATGTGTGTGTGTGTGTGTACAGAGTTAGGATGTGTGTGGGGGTGTGTGTACAGTGTTAGGATGTGTGTGTGTGTGTGTGTACAGTGTTAGGATGTGTGTGTGTGTACAGAGTTAGGATGTGTGTGTGTGTACAGTGTTAGGATGTGTGTGGGGGTGTGTGTACAGTGTTAGGATGTGTGTGTGTGTACAGTGTTAGGATGTGTGTGGGGGGTGTGTACAGTGTTAGGATGTGTGTGTGTGTGTGTACAGAGTTAGGATGTGTGTGGGGTTGTGTGTACAGTGTTAGGATGTGTGTGTTTGTACAGAGTTAGGATGTGTGTGGGGGTGTGTGTACAGTGTTAGGATGTGTGTGTGTGTACAGAGTTAGGATGTGTGTGGGGGTGTGTGTACAGTGTTAGGATGTGTGTGTGTGTACAGTGTTAGGATGTGTGTGTGTGTGTACAGTGTTAGGATGTGTGTGTGTGTGTACAGTGTTAGGATGTGTGTGTGTGTGTGTGTGTACAGTGTTAGGATGTGTGTGTGTGTACAGTGTTAGGATGTGTGTGTGTGTGTACAGTGTTAGGATGTGTGTGTGTGTGTGTACAGTGTTAGGATGTGTGTGTGTGTACAGTGTTAGGATGTGTGTGTGTGTACAGTGTTAGGACAGTAAAAACAGCTGAATCTCTGTGGATGGGACCTCATTTTTACCAAACACAGTATAGAATGGAATACCTGCTGTCTTGTCTTTCACGTGTCAAACAGCACAGCTGAACTTGGGCTAAAATATTTGGTAGATTCGTAGCACGGGGACACACTACTAGTTTCACAGCCACGTTTAGAGATAATCCAAATAGCTACCATGATCCCTCTTGTGGTCACTGGCTAGACACCAACGCTACTGCGCTTCAGCTTTCTGTATTATCTGATCCAGTCAAATGAGCACAGTTACGGTGAGACAGATACCTTATCCCAACGGCAGGCTTTGTAATGCTGACTAAATCAACCATGCCAGCCGTGCAATCAATTTGGTTACTTACCCGCTTACATTTTTTTGTTGCTTATTAGAACCTTTAAAAAAAAAGTTTGTTTCATTTAAGTATTTTATTTAACTAGGCAAGTCAGTTAAGAACAAATTCTTATTTACAATGACGGCCTACCCTGGACGGTACGCTGGGCCAATTGTGCGCCACCCAATCATGGCCGGACGTGGTACAGCCTGGATTTCAACCAGGGACTGCAGTGACGCCTCTTGCATTGAGATGCACTGCCTTAGACCGCTGCGCCACTCGGGAGCCTGAAAGGGTTCTTTGGCTGTCACCACAGGAGAACTCTTTGAATAACCTTTTTGGTTCCAGGTAGAACCTGCAGGTAGAACCTGCAACCAAATAGGGCTCTACCTGAAACCAAAAAGGGTTCTCCCTGAAACCAAAAAGGGTTCTCCCTGGAACCAAAAAGGGTTCTCCCTGAAACCAAAAAGGGTTTTCCCTGAAACCAAAAAGGGTTCTCATTGGAACCAAAAAGGGTTCTATCAGGAACCAAAGAACCCTTTGCAACCCTTTTTCCTAAGCGTGTACCACGTGAGTGGATCTTACTGTGAGTCAGAGAGAATGAACACACAATGCGAGTGAAGGCACTGTTTGTTGTCAGACAGGGTGGTGTAGTTAACAAACATCTTTCCACCGTGAGACTCTAGCCAACCCAGACCAGATCAGACAGGAGGTGGGGACGGGTTGGGAGGCCTTCAGTGGGGAAGGGTTGGGAGGCCTTCAGTGGGGAGGGGTTGGGAGGCCTTCAGTGGGGAGGGGTTGGGAGGCCTTCAGTGGGGAAGGGTTGGGAGGCCTTCAGTGGGGAAGGGTTGGGAGGCCTTCAGTGGGGAGGGGTTGGGAGGCCTTCAGTAGGGAGGGGTTGGGAGGCCTTCAGTAGGGAGGGGGTTGGGGTTGGGAGGCCTTCAGTGGGGAGGGGTTGGGAGGCCTTCAGTGGGGAGGGGTTGGGAGGCCTTCAGTGGGGAAGGGTTGGGAGGCCTTCAGTGGGGAGGGGTTGGGAGGCCTTCAGTAGGGAGGGGTTGGGAGGCCTTCAGTAGGGAGGGGTTGGGGTTGGGAGGCCTTCAGTGGGGAGGGGTTGGGAGGGCCTTCAGTGGGGGGAGGGGTTGGGAGGCCTTCATTGGGGAAGGGTTGGGAGGCCTTCAGTGGGGAGGGGTTGGGGAGGCCTTCAGTGGGCGAAGGGTTGGGAGGCCCCTTCAGTGGGGGAGGGGTTGGGAGGCCTTCAGTAGGGAAGGGTTGGGAGGCCTTCAGTGGGGAAGGGTTGGGAGGCCTTCAGTAGGGAAGGGTTGGGAGGCCTTCAGTAGGGAAGGGTTGGGAGGCCTTCAGTGGGGAGGGGTTGGGAGGCCTTCAGTAGGGGAAGGGTTGGGAGGCCTTCAGTGGGGGAGGGGTTGGGAGGCCTTCAGGATAGTGGGAGGGGTTGGGAGGCCTTCAGTGGGGAGGGGGTTGGGAGGCCTTCAGTGGGGAGGGGTTGGGAGGCCTTCAGTAGGGAGGGGTTGGGAGGCCTTCAGTAGGGAGGGGTTGGGAGGCCTTCAGTAGTGAGGGGTTGGGGTTGGGAGGCCTTCAGTAGGGAGGGGTTGGGAGGCCTTCAGTAGGGAGGGGTTGGGGTTGGGAGGCCTTCAGTGGGGAAGGGTTGGGAGGCCTTCAGTAGGGAGGGGTTGGGGTTGGGAGGCCTTCAGTAGGGAGGGGTTGGGGTTGGGAGGCCTTCAGTAGGGAGGAGTTGGGGTTGGGAGGCCTTCAGTAGGGAGGGGCTGGGAGGCCTTCAGTGGGGACGGGTTGGGAGGCCTTCAGTGGGGGAGGGGTTGGGAGGCCTTCAGTGGGGAGGGGTTGGGAGGCCTTCAGTAGGGAGGGGTTAGGGTTGGGAGGCCTTCAGTGGGGACGGGTTGGGAGGCCTTCAGTGGGGAGGGGTTGGGAGGCCTTCAGTGGGGAGGGGTTGGGAGGCCTTCAGTAGGGACGGGTTGGGAGGCCTTCAGTAGGGAGGGGTTAGGGTTGGGAGGCCTTCAGTGGGGAAGGGTTGGGAGGCCTTCAGTGGGGAGGGGTTGGGAGGCCTTCAGTGGGGAAGGGTTGGGAGGCCTTCAGTGGGGAAGGGTTAGGGTTGGGAGGCCTGGCCTTCAGTGGTGAAGGGTTAGGGTTGGGAGGCCTGGCCTTCAGTGGAGAAGGGTTAGGGTTGGGAGGCCTGGCCTTCAGTGGGGAAGGGTTAGGGTTGGGAGGCCTGGCCTTCAGTGGGGAGGGGTTAGGGTTGGGAGGCCTGGCCTTCAGTGGGGAAGGGTTAGGGTTGGGAGGCCTTCAGTGGTGAAGGGTTAGGGTTGGGAGGCCTTCAGTGGTGAAGGGTTAGGGTTGGGAGGCCTTCAGTGGTGAAGGGTTAAGGTTTGGAGGCCTTCAGTGGTGAAGGGTTAGGGTTGGGAGGCCTTCAGTGGTGAAGGGTTAGGGTTGGGAGGCCTTCAGTGGTGAAGGGTTAGGGTTGGGAGGCCTTCAGTGGGGAAGGGTTAGGGTTGGGAGGCCTTCAGTGGTGAAGGGTTAGGGTTGTGAGGCCTGGCCTTCAGTATTGAAGGGTTAGGGTTGGGAGGCCTTCAGTGGTGAA